>NC_090057.1:1000816-1140816 GCF_038355195.1 Osmerus mordax | reverse complement strand
GAGCGCAAACCAACTGTATGAAAACCCTCTGGCTTCCCTCTCGTCTAGAGGTTCACTTCTGTTTCCTTCTGGGTACTGAGTTTAAAACCTTTTCTTGGTTAGGAGGCTGGCTCTGGGTTTATTTATCTGAAACACTGTTATACAGAGCTGAGGTATTCAGAATTGCCAAGATACTCTTTATCTATGCTCTATTATTGAGTGGTTTTGGAAAATAGCAGAATGAATTGTTAAAATGGAGTTCTGGTCATGAGACACTGCCCACTCAAACGTATAGCATAACTTTTTAGGAGAGGCAAATAGTCGGTGAGCCAAGAGACCAATGTCCACACAATTTCATAGTTGTGTTGTTTGATGTAGTAGGATGTGAAAGGTCATACACACAGACTCAGACACACACGTTCAAACACACTCTGGCAAATGCAGAAGCAAGCAGGCATGGACACACACACACACACACACACACACACAGAGACCAGGGTATGGAGCACCTGTTCCCCAGCATAAGCAGTGTCTTGTTTGTGTTGATGAATGGCTCTATCTCTCTGTGTCTCCAGGACCAGGAGGTGATTTGTTTACATGCCTTCAAGATCCCATTTCCTGACTTACAATATCATTTCTGAATGTGTGTGTGTGTCAGGGGGGAGGGGTGTTTAGAGAGAGTTTGACATGCTGATGTACCATAGCTCTGTGCTCTCCTAGTTCTAGTCACAGAGCCCTAATCTCTCTATTTCTAGGCTAATTGGACCCTGTCTTGTCAATTAGCAGTTTTTAGGTTAATCAGATTAGTTCCACAAGTAGCCCCTTGCTTGCATTCTGTGGCAATTCTCTCTGTGTGCTTAAAGGCTGTTTACCAGGAAACAAGATTAGAAAGTCTCACAGATGATAGTCTCATGTGTGACTAAAACTGTACAAGGAAGGTTACATTTTACATTTACATTTAGTCATTTAGCAGACGCTCTTATCCAGAGCGACTTACAGTAAGTACAGGGACATTCCCCCGAGGCAAGTAGGGTGAAGTGCCTTGCCCGAGGACACAACATCATTTGACACGGCCGGGAACTCGAACTGGTAACCTTCAGATTACTAGCCTGACTCCCTCACCACTCAGCCATCTGACTCCCTGGTTAATACTGTACATGATAGTCGAGGTTGGAGTTAGGCCTCATGAGGTTGGTAACACAGCACAGCTGTAGCTTATTTAAGCAGCAGTTACATGCAGCTTGTGGTATGTGGAGTCAGAACTGGAGATAAAAACAAACGTGAATTTACTTAAATCAGAAACAAACCAGGCAACGTCAAAGAAAGGAAGGCGACAAAAGGGAGTCTGCTGGAGAAACAGGACAGAGAGGAAGATGAAGAGAGTCTGAACGAGGGAGAACACAGGCCAGGGAAGAGTTAAATGTGTTTCCTGGAGGAGAATAAATTAAAAGCATCTTGTAATCACATTGCAGGAATGCAGTCAGTGTACACTGTTAAACCCTCCCTAAGTCCTGGCTCCCCTTCACTCTGAGCACAGCACACAAAGACCTCTTTGTTCTGTCTGCTCTTGTAAAGAAATGTCCCCTCCTCCTCTCTCTATCCCTCCCTCACTCTTTCTCTCTCCACTTTTTATTCCTTTCCTCTTCACTCAATCTCTCGCCCTCGCTGTTTCACTTCCTTACTCGTATTTTGTTTAGCACCCCCCTCCCCCCCCCCCCACCTTCCTCTGTGTTTAAGTCCTCCATCATGTCCCCCTCCTCTCCTCACACTCCAAAATATCATGTTTCCGAGGCTTTTCTTCATTTCCTGGCGAGGTTTGAAATGTCCAAAGAGTTGAGAGTTAGAGCGAAGAAAATAAGTAAACAGGAAATGAGAAGAAAAAGAAAAAACGTCTTTTCGGACCCCCTGGCAGTGCACGGAATCTGCTGCACTTTGTTCCTCTGAACTCTCAATTCTTCGAGGGAGGGAGAGAGAGATCCAGAGTAGTTCTGGTTTTTACTGGGTCTGTGAAAACACTTTGACAAGATGTGGTTCCAAATTATGGAAAAAGTGCTAAATCTATAAGTCTATCGGTAGACAGAGTGGGGGAGGTACTGTCAAAACAAACTGTGCTGTGAGAGTCAAACTAACAGTACACAGTGCTTGTAGGTGGGTCCGCCTTCTCACAGTTGAGTAGTTGTATGGCAGCAGCTCTTACAGTCAGAGGGTTGTTGATGCTACTGCTTCCAGTCCCAGTGTTTTATAGCTGAGATGTGTGTGACCCTCTCACATGCTGCTGCATGTGTGACCGGGCGAGCTGTCGCAGCCTCGTGTGAAGGACGGCTTTTCTTCTGTCCTGCGTCGCTAGTCGGTTCACCCCCCAGTCTCACCCACAGGCTCCTGCAGCTGCTGATCCAAATTCTCTCCACGCAGTCATGGGCATCGTGCCTGTGTGTGTGTGTGTGTTTATGTGTGTGAGAGATAGAGAGAGGGAGAGTGAGGAAGAGGGAGTAAGGGGGGAGAGAGGGAGGGAACACATTTTGGATAAACACGGAGAGCAGTAAAACACATGAATTCCTCCAGAGACGAACGCTAACCCTCTCTAAAGCTGACACCATTCACAGGTGTTGAGACAGTTTGTCAGTACCTCTTTGTACCCAGGCGAACACCTCCAGTATGAATGAAATAGTAAGTGTCAGTACGTGTATGTGTGTATGTGTGTATGTGTAAAGGCACAAATATGAATGTGAATCCCAAGCCCTCCTTTTAAAGTCAGGCCTGCAGGACCTCCAGCACACAGGCTCTGCCACCTCTCAGCATGCAGATCGCCTCGCTCTGGCAGCACATGCTCATTTTAATAACCAGGGGAGTTAAAGACAAATAAATGTGCCACCTACTCTGTGAAGATGACTCAGTCCTGGCTGCAAGCCTGACTGTCGGGGCCCAAAACAACATAAGTAAGGAACACTGTCTCCCATCCAATAAGAGGTTAAAGCAGACCCATGGAATGAGTGTTGTGACCCCTCTTGGCCTCTCTCTCTCTCTCTCTCTCTCTCTCTCTCTCTCTCTCTCTGTCTCTCTCTCTCTGTATCTCTCTGTCTCTCTCTCTCTGTCTCTCTCTCGCTCTCTTTCTCTCTGTCGCTATCTCTTTTTCTCTCTGTTGGAATGATAAATTGAGGACTGAGATTTTTGTAAGTTCAGGAGCGAGTGTCTTTGCACAAACTCACTCACAGGCAAACTGTCAAACAAAACTATATTGGTGATCTCTTCAGTGGCTTACATAAGCTGGGGGGGGGGGGAGGGTCTGGGGTCACAGGGGGTGGGTTACACAACCACTTTTGTTCTCTCCATATTTAGGCACAGTGTTAGGGCTGAGGAAATAGAGCATTTATGAATCAACCTAGTGTCGTTCCGGCTTCATCAGATGGACTCTAATTTGGATCAGATGTGCCCAGATACATCCAGACTCCCCCTGTCTTCATCGGCTTGGGAAGACAAGCTCATCAGCTCATCTCTGTTCCCCCAGCAACCTCGTGACCATACACCTCCCATCCAGGTCGCCTCGGTGTGTGTGTGCAGTGTGTGTGGGGGGTGTGTGTGCAGTGTGTGTGTGGGGTGGGTGTGGGGGGTTGTTTGGGGGGGTGTGGGGGGGGTGTGGGGGGTTGTGTGTGTGGGGGGGCGGGGGGCGGGTGTGGGGGGGGGGTCTGGGGGGGTGTGTGGGGGGGGGTGTGGGGGAGTGTGTGGGGGGGGGTGTGGGGGAGAGCAGTGGCTTGTTAGTATGCCAGACAGCAGGAGCACAGTCACACAGTTCTCCTGCTCTCGGTGTGTGTAACGGCTCCCTATTGAAAGCGCACAGATAAACATGAAACAAAAGGCCTTGGCTGACTCACTGTTTCCAGCCGGGCTGGGGTTCGAGAGTGGGCGGGGGGCGGGGGGGGCAGGGGGGCAGGAGGGGGGGGAGAAGCAGAAGAGAACATTGCAGGCCCGGAGTCGACCAGCCAAGTCTCTGGGATACCAGTGTACTCTGAGTCATTATTAGCAATCAGAGGCCTGGATCTGGAAGCCTTTAGCTGGCCTAGCCGGAGATCCACACGTCCAGGCTCCCATGACTGTGGAGCCGGGAAGCTGAACTGCGTGCAGAGTGGTAATAGCCCTCTGTAATTTGGCAGTTTGATTTGATTATTGGTGAGGTTTGTGTTGGGCTCGGGCCTGTGAGAGAAGGGGCTAATTAGGACCATTATGCAAGACTTCAAACACAGCCACGCTAGGCTTGGGTTGCTGCTGGTGTTTTTCTCTCTCTCTGTGCTAGAACGCCCTCTTCTCTCTCTCTCTCTCTCTGTGCTAGAAAGACCTCTTCTCTCTCTCTCTGTGTGCTAGAAATCCCTCTTCTCTGTCTCTCTCACCAGCTCAAGGTTCCAAGACCTCTTTTGTTTGATAAGCTTCCCTTGACCCGAGAGGGTAGGTGGGTAGGTAGGTATGTAGGCTGAAGGTAGGTAATTATGTAGGTCGGTATATGTGACCTCTTGTGCCCAGGTCCAGATGTTGACCAGATCAGTGACTGTCTTTTGGTTATACCTGGGAAGGGCAGATATATGATACTGTAGGTATGCATTTAGGTCGGTAGTGAAGCATTGTTACAGGTATGTAGATAGGCAGGTAGCTAGGTAGGTATGTATCTGGGTAACTGTAGTTATTTAAGGTGGGCTGCAGCCTGTGGGCTTGGCTTTTCTCCAGCCAGAGAGGGCCCCTGGTGTCATTCTATCCAGGGGCAGGTTTCATCAAGGTGTTCATTTCAAGACGGCCTTTATCTCCTTCTCAATCCCTGCTGTCTCCGTTTGAGGGGCGGAAATCAAAGTCAGGCAGGGCGCTCCCCCGATACAGGAGCCCCTCAGAGCCCCTGGCTCCTGTTGCCAGTCCCACTATCGCTGACATGGACCCCTGCTCACACTCACTATCTCTCATCTCCAAGCCCCTTCACTGCTCCAGCACACACACACACACACACGCTCACACACACCCCCACACACACATACCCACACAGACACACGTAGAGACACAGCCATCCACATTCTCTCATGTCAGCACCATGAATGTGTCTCTCTCCACTCCTGATGCCGCATGTCTGCCTCCTCTCAGGGCCCTGTCTGGGGGAAGAGAGGGTTCGTCTCCCTCCATCACGCTCCCACGGCCTCCGCCGGGAAACTCACTCAGCTAGCTTTGTTTTGCTTTTTAGGGAAGTGAGTCAGTCCACAGTCAGTAATGAGGCAAATCCACATGCCGTGAGCAAATCATAGCTGTAGTATTGACTGATCCCTAGCAAGTTTGGTTCAAGTAAGGTTCTGTAAAAACTGTGACAGTATGTCTCTGGCTATGTGGTGTAATAACAAGCCTTGCAGCCCACAGAGGCAATGAAAAGGAACATTAATTTCCCATGTAGCCCACTGCTGGAGAGCATGCTGCTGCTGCCTGGGCTCCAGGCCTGCTGGGGCCTGGGCTCCAGGCCTGCTGGGGCCTGGGCTCCAGGGCTGCTGGGGCCTGGAAGGTCAAGGGTCCAAATTCTGGTGACTTAAAGAAGGATCAGGCTGCGACGATGTCATGGAAACTCCAAGTTGTTTGACCAGGAAAGACTCTCCTCTTCACTTCCCTCTCATCCCTCCTCCTCCTCCTTCCCCTCCTTCCCCTTCCCTTCCTCCACTTCCTCCACCTCCTCCTCCACTTCCTCCACCTCCTTCCCCTCCTTCTTTGTTCCTCTGGGACCGCTTGTCTTCCTCTCCCCTGACTTGAGGCCTGGGGCGAGGGAGAGGAGGGCCATTCAGCCTCCTGCAGATAGGGGGCACTCATCCAGGACACATAGGGAACCACACCCCATCTAATGGACCTTACATAGCTCATCTGTAAACACATGGCATCTGAAAGCCTGAATAGTGAGGTGTGTGATTCAGTGTTTCTGTGGACGTGATGGAAACAGGTGGGGAGCGTCTCGGCTACGTCCAGGGCTCCTGCTCTCCTGGGCTTCTCATTGTACTGCTTCCCTTTAGACTTGAATAAACCCAATGGGCTTTTGTTCTGAAGACAATCGCATGTGATTTCTGCCCTACTCTGAAGGGAGATGTTCTTTGAGATAAAGAGGACAGTTTTATTGTTATCAAAAAACAAATGTGGGCCACGATAATCAGGCTCCTTTGTGGAGCCGTGCCTGTAACAACTTCTTCAAGAAATGGCAACTTAATCAGTGTGCAAGAATCTATGTCGTTTCACTGGTTTTAGAGTCAAAAAGTTCTTCTTTTGTTGTTGACAAAAACACAACTTCACTATTATTCAACAATAATATCACAAATATACAAGAACATAGTTCTTTTGAAAGCCCTTGGGGACATTATGGCCATTGTTGTGTTGATCATTGTCTGAATGGCATACAGTGACTCACTTGGTCAGTCCTTCACTCCGTCATGCAGACGCACGGCTGTGGGATCGCTACCTGTTACTGGGAGCTTCTCTACCTTCGAGGAAAGGTTACAGGTTATTGATTATGGCAAAACAAACAGCTGTTACAAAAATACCGCCGCAGACGTCACTAGGTATGGAAGTAATCCATCCCATATTTTTCCTTTTCAGGTTTTGCTCTGTGAAGTATGTTATGGGACAAACATTTCTGCTCGTGTTTACTTCAAACATGAGCCCACATAGGAAAGTACACAGATGGTAACTTCTGGAAACAAACCATTGGCGAGCAACTTCCTCCTGAACCAGGTGGAATAAGTGGATGGGTGTCTGTTTGTCACCTGGAATAAAACTCATAGTTGGAAAAGACTGATAGAAGTCAGTAAACATGATAACTGTTGTGCTGCTGCAAGGAGCCAGTTAAACATTCAAAAGCCTTTTTTGTTGTGATTTGTTTTCCAGGAAATAGAATCCAGGAAACAATGTATCAGACCACAGGCCAATCAGAGCCTTGATGGGACTCAGTTCACTCTTGAAACTGGCTAGCAGCTGCTTTGACTTTGGGAACTGTGTGTGTGTGTGTGTGTGTGTGTGAGTGCATGCAGAGAAGGATTTACTTCATTCTCATGTAAAGTGGGTCAACAGTCCCACTGTTGTCACTGTAAACAAAAATGTATCCCAATCAAATGTTTATGATGAGGATGAACCAGAATGGAGCAACAGAGTAAGCGACATCCCAGACAGACGGGCGTGTTGTATTAACCCCTTATCAGTTCCTGCGTGGGCAGCAGGTCTGTGATAGCTGCCCTGTTCCTCCGCTGCGGTCTGGGCTGTCACTGGGAGGTGAAGGACGGCGAAGCTGCCCAGTTCAGTGTGGGAGGCACTGATAGCAACACCAAGGCTTAAGAAGGTAACTTACTCAACGTCTGTTAAAAGCCCACACAAAGGAGCCCTCTTACACATACCCCTACTGGGTTTCACCTGCTGGGTGCAGGACACGTATGATGCAAGCAGATCTGTACAGGGCATACTGTACTGTTCTGCCCACATCAGTCCTCTCAGGTTTCCCACACAACTGCCAAGCCTGTATGTATGTACAGAGCTCTTCCCCAGTTGTGGCATGTGCAGCGTGGCGCTGCTGTGACCCGCTCTGTGGGTCTGGTATGTGCGGCTTCATGTTGTAGCGCCAGGTAAGGGAGGGAGTGCTGGAGTTAAACATTTCTGAGGTGTTTACATTTACATTTAGTCATTTAGCAGACGCTCTTATCCAGAGCGACTTACAGTAAGTACAGGGACATTCCCCCAAGGCAAGTAGGGTGAAGTGCCTTGCCCAAGGACACAACGTCAGTTTGCACGACCGGGAATCGAACTGGCAACCTTCGGATTACTAGCCCGACTACCTCACCGCTCAGCCACCTGACTCAGGTGTTGTGTGGCTCAGCAGGTTACAGACCTCAGGGTACTGGGAGAGAAGAGCTTGCTGGACAGGTTTCACACACACACACACACACACACACACACACACACCACACACACACACACACACACACACACACACACACACACACACACACAGTAGAGCAAAGTGAAGCAGAGCAGAGTGATCGTAGTGAAAGATTACCTAGAAGAATTTACAGGACAGACAGAAAAATGCAGACCTCGGTCAGCTACTGATTGACAAGAGGACTCATCAATATCAGCTGACACAAAATGGAACCTGACAGGCCGTTACCATGACTCCTGTTCCCATGACTTCTACAACTTCCCAAGGCTTCAGTGCCTGAAGGGAAGTTTGGCTGATTAGCTGAACAATGAGGTTATTTCGGGTGGTTCCTCCTTTTTCAGTAGTTTTTTACTCACTCACACAGACACATGATCAAGTCTACCAACATAACAGTAGAGGTAGCCCCTTGACCAGAGATGGAAAGTAACAAAGTACAAATACTTTGTCACTACACTTAAGTAGATTTTGTTTTAAAAAAGGATTAAAATAAAACTCATTTTGTGTCAATATAGTTCTTGGTCCTTTGAGGAAACTGGAATTAAGCCCCGACAGAAGACAATACTGGTGGAGCCGTTTCATGTTTGTGTTTTGTGTGTGTAAGGCCAGTGAGGAAAATTAATAGATATTCATAAGGATCTAAAGCTTGGGTGTTTGTCTTTCTGGTCACATGCAGTTTGTTCCATATCTGTTGGCACAGTCCCTCTAGTAGTGATCCTGCTGTTACAAACTGAGTGAACTCAACTCTTCACAGTACATGAGTTACCCCAGGACACATTTATGTAGTGCAAGTCTTTCCTCCGGAAAAATAACAGTCAATAAAGACACTACAGTGACACACATTCACAGACTGAAACACACTCACACACACTCACACAAACACACTCACACAAACACTCACACAAACACACTCAAACAAACACACTCACAGGCTGATACACACACACACACATCTTAGTGTCTCCTACAGTGTGCTTCACTAGTCCACCTCAGAAGTGCTGTTGCGAGGTGTGTGTGTGTGGGTTTGCATATTTGCGTAAACGTTATGGCGTGTGTGTGTGTGTGTGTGAGTACAGTGGGCCTCAGTGACAGATCCCCAGAAACTCAGCCTCTGGGCCAGTCACAGCTCTCCCTCAGGCAGCGTCAGATCCCCAGTAGCTCAGCCTCTGGGCCAGTCACAGCTCTCCCTCAGGCAGCGTCAGATCCCCAGTAGCTCAGCCTCTGGGCCAGTCACAGCTCTCCCTCAGGCAGCATCAGATCCCCAGTAGCTCAGCCTCTGGGCCAGTCACAGCTCTCCCTCAGGCAGCGTCAGATCCCCAGTAGCTCAGCCTCTGGGCCAGTCACAGCTCTCCCTCAGGCAGCATCAGATCCCCAGTAGCTCAGCCTCTGGGCCAGTCACAGCTCTCCCTCAGGCAGCATCAGATCCCCAGTAGCTCAGCCTCTGGGCCAGTCACAGCTCTCCCTCAGGCAGCGTCAGATCCCCAGTAGCTCAGCCTCTGGGCCAGTCACAGCTCTCCCTCAGACAGCGTCAGATCCCCAGTTTCTCCTGGCAGCCTGATGTTTGGAGAACAGGCCTGTTTACACAGGTGGCCTGGACTACCTGAAGCAGGAGCTCAGCACACTAACTCACCCCCTGGCTCTCACCTGCACCTGCTCTCTGTCCCATCCCAGCCAGTACAGAGTCAGGATGGATCTGCTGCTGGTGAACAGAGCCAGCTACAGACCAGGGACCTGGAAACAGTGTGCAGTAATGAGTGAGGAATTGGATCAGCGTGGCGGGGGGCCTTGTGTTGGATCAGCGTGGAGGGGGGCCTTGTGTTGGATCAGCATGGAGGGGGGCCTTGTGTTGGAGGAGGGAACCCTGTCCTCACATCTGTAGCACGCTCCGTCAGCCAGGATCAGCTTAGCTCTGTCGCTATGGAGACACACACACACACCACTACACACACACACAGATCAGTCTGTGAAGCGAACCAAGCTAACTGTCAAGCTATTATTTGTACACGTTTTTGTCAGTGTAGTTCTTTGTTGGCTGTGTGTTCCTTTTGAGGTGAGGAACATTCAAATACTGTCTCTGTCTCAGCACAATTATATTCTGCATCCGATCTGTCAATGATCAACAGATCATTGTTTCAACTCTGGAAGTTGTCTCACTAGAGTCCCAATCAGAAAAGTGGTTACCTTAGAGTCTTAACGTTTCATGCCTTTACCCCCTCCCTCTATCCTCACAGGATCTAACAACCTCTCCGTACTGTCTCCCATGGTGCTCGCCACAATTTGAAACATGGAAACAACTCTACTTTGTGTCCCTAATGGCTCTGAGGCCAGATGGGTCCGCTGGATGAACTCAGGGCTAGGGACTTCAGTCTGGGTGTGCTGCGTCTTCTCTAAACACAGGAACACAGGGGGAAAGCAGCTGATAGAGGACTTGTAAAGTCTGCAGAAGGAGCATTGCTCAACTACAGTGCTGGCTTCTTCCTCGTAACTGCCCTTAAAGGCACAGTGACCCACGCCTTCACTCGGCAAAGAGAAATCACTGATGCGTGTGAAAACAAGAGTTTCAGAACATTTTACACCCTGCCCCCCAGCATCACCCACCCGTTGCAACAAGTACTTCTCTCTACTCAGTCAGGTTTCACTGCCTGTTTTCTTTCATCCTAGTCACTCAAAGCAGGTGTGGGGTTCTCCTTTCGTAAAAGGGTGAAGGTTATGTGGGAGTGTAGAAAACTGAACTAACAAGGTGCTTAGCAGGATCATGGTAAGAGGGGGAAACGGGGCAGGTTCTTTTGTCTGAGTACAAAAATGAGAAGCTAAAAGTACAAGTTCCTTTCAGCTAGTATTTACTTAGCAGCAGCTCCATTTGTCTGCATCTCCGCAAGGAAATCAGAGATGTGTGAGGCTGAGAGAGACCAGGGGCCGCTTGGGTGGAATAATAAATGAACTGAACCTGCAATTCATCAGCAGCAGGCCAAACAGAGAATTTGGCCAAAATGACTCAAGCGTCAACACTATAAAGGCTCATGTCTCTGCCCTTACAGTAACCATGGTGACAGCCTGTGAAAGTGCCAGCGTGAGAGGAGGTGGGAGGGGGACTTAGGAGCCGTGACTCTCCCTGCCTGCGGTGGGAGGGGGACTTAGGAGCCGTGACTCTCCCTGCCTGCGGTGGGAGGGGGACTTAGGAGCCGTGACTCTCCCTGCCTGCGGTGGGAGGGGGACTTAGGAGCCGTGACTCTCCCTGCCTGCGGTGGGAGGGGGACTTAGGAGCCGTGACTCTCCCTGCCTGCGGTGGGAGGGGGACTTAGGAGCCGTGACTCTCCCTGCCTGCGGTGGGAGGGGGACTTAGGAGCCGTGACTCTCCCTGCCTGCGGTGGGAGGGGGACTTAGGAGCCGTGACTCTCCCTGCCTGCGGTGGGAGGGGGACTTAGGAGCCGTGACTCTCCCTGCCTGCGGTGGGCAACACATGACAGAAGACCAGGAACTTCCAACACAGAGAGAACAAGTTGGATTTCCTGTCTTGAAAACGTTGGCTCGAAGACAAATTATTACCCTCTGTTGAGAATACGGCTGAAGTTGCTCAACTTTGAGATAAATATGCAATCAACTGCAGTAGGATGACATATTTCATAACTACTTAATTGCTTTGTCCTACTTGTGAGCCAAAAGATGACAACTTCCTTGTGTTCAACATAGAAAAATGTTGTTTGTTCTCATTGGGAGTCCTGGTGTGAAGTCATCTTAAATAATAACTGCAGCTTTTCAAAAGAAGTTTGGGTTTATTGGTTTTAAACTGCAATCTGTCATTTACAAAAGGTACATGAACAAATAAATGCCTGTAGTAA
Organism: Osmerus mordax; assembly: GCF_038355195.1. Classification (NCBI taxonomy): domain Eukaryota; kingdom Metazoa; phylum Chordata; class Actinopteri; order Osmeriformes; family Osmeridae; genus Osmerus; species Osmerus mordax. The sequence goes on along the minus strand of NC_090057.1, from coordinate 1,129,077 downwards.
ACAGCACTGGCTGCTGAAAGAGAATACATTCAACAGTTGCTTTCATGTGTCAATCCTGTTAACCTTAATTCTCAGCTACAACACATTTTAGGCTTTCATCTGATCTGCTATATAAAAATATGATGGCACAACATTTTGGATACCTGGAATGTATTGATAGGCACTTCAAGGGAACAAGTGGTCCAACAACATCGAAACAAAAACTAACACAAATCACCTAATTTGGTAACTAAAAGTGCTAGTACATGTGTGCACATTATTGCGGATTAGGGAAACTTCCATGGTTCATTCAAATAAGAGCTTAAAATCTTTCAATTTTTCAATTTCAGCAAGGAGCTGATTCTAGTGACTTCTAAAATGAATGTTCATCCTGGTAAAGACACTGTCAGAACATGAACAGGACTGACACCCTACATTCTAGACGGTGAGAGTGGCTGCAGCCACAACTGGAAAAGGGATTAAGACAAAGAAAACCTTAAACCACAGTCCAACATCAGGTAGGAGGAAAACAATAAGAAATAAAAAGAATAAATAAAATGCAAAACCCTTTTTGCATTTTTTGTTTTAAATTAGGATTCACTTTCAAAATAAATCAAAGTGTAGTTACAAAAAATGTCATTGCAGTATAATATATTAACTGTGGAAAAAAAATAACAAAACAGGTCTTCACAATCTTGCGATTAATACGGAAGATCATAATTTAACATAAAAGAAAATATATTCTATTGTTTCATTATCCAGATAAATAAAAAATAAAAAAAATGCTTAAGATCAGCAATAAATACATTTTGATAAGTTAAATAAGCAGTGACAAGCAAAACCCTCCATACGAAGGTTCTTTAAAACAAACTAAACAATAATAATAATAATAATAATAATAATATATTGAACAAGGTGGAACCTACACAGGAGCACATTTTGCTCAGTTGATTTTCAGGCAGTGAACTGTGGGGTCATCTCAAAGAACTGAACTGGTCAGGCGGGGTTGAAAAAGGCCAAACTGAAGAAGTAAGTTTCTAAATCAAGGAGGACTGCACCTGCCACCTCCAAACACAACCAATGACAAACACAGCCAGCAGATCGCTCGACTTAGGTCAGCACAGGTTTGTGGAGGTGGTCGTCATAGACACAGAGGGTGCATAGCACCAAAGAAAATTTATTTCTTTCCAGTCTAATAAACTATAAACAAAACCTCCATCTGTGTCACCCTTATTAACATAACAAAAAACATTATTCCAAATAGAGAAGGAGCAGAAATTTAGACCATTATCAAACATGGAAATAACAATTACGGTCCACATATTCTTGGGCACACAAGGCATTAGAGCTTAACTTACTGTATAATGTTTTTGCTTATTGAATTTGAAAGGAAAACCCTTCGATGAGGCACTGATTACTCTAAAAGAGAGCCCTCTCGGAGCTAGGCCTGGGAGGGTGAAGGCACGGGAAGGCCACCTGAAGGTGCAGCACTGCTACACACCAGCCGACTGGGAGGGAGGGAGTCCAGGCAGCACTGCTACACACCAGCCGACTGGGAGGGAGGGAGTCCAGGCAGCACTGCTACACACCAGCCGACTGGGAGGGAGTGAGTCCAGGCCTCCAGACATGATCCCACCACCACATCCCCTCCATTACCAGGTTATACCACGGCACAACTCCCATTCTCATTTGTTAATTGCTCAAAGTGATTTAGGGAGAACACATTTGGGGAAACAAAGCACACTGCTGTCTGCTGCCTGATCAGATTCAACCCGGGTGGGGCGACAGGGTGGGGGGGGGGGGGGGGGGGGGGTGGTTCAGTGAGGACAGCTGGTGGGAAAGAGGGGAGGGTGGGTTGCTACGCTTCCTCTGCAGAGAGAAGGCACTCCCCTTTCTGATGTTACTCAGTGGCTACAACACTGCACAAAAACTGTCCACTCCTCTGTTGTAAACAAGGCCCAGAGTGGGGTGGGGGGGTGATGGGGTGAGAGGGCAGGCGGGGAAGCATTCACTCACTCATTCAGTCATTCATTCAGTCATTCACTCACTCAGGCTCAACTCTCCATCCCAGGACAGTGGGCGGGTGCAGCCTCCTAATCATCAGAGATGGACAGCCTGCTGAAGATTGGGAGGCGGCGAGAGGCCTCCAGACTGGGAGACTCACATCCACTCTGGCTCCCCAAGCTGCTCTGGTAGCCCTCCTGGTCAGACAGAGAGTCCAGGGGGGAAGGGGGCGACATGGGCCGAAAGAAGTAGGGGGTTGTGGGTGAGGGAGAGGGTTGGCCCATAGGCTCAGAGACAGGGGGCCCCCCGAGGCTGGGGCCGAAGGGGTTGGCAAGCTCCTGGCTGGAGTAGGTGAAGGGGTTGGTCTGCCACTCCCTCAGGTCCTCTGTGGAGAACATGGGTGGAGGGGTGACGGAGGTGGGGCTGTCCTGCAGACCTCCGGAGCTGGGGAAGCCAGCAAAGCTCAGGCTGTGCTGCAGCCGAGGACGCTCCAGCTTGTTGAAGCTGGACAGCGGAGGGGGGCCGCGGCGCTCCTCCGCGTTGTGGATGAAGTGGCAGCGGGGGCCGTAGGGGCAGAAGCCGATGGTGTGGAAGGTGCGGCAGAGCTCCGTCTTGTACTTGGGGTGTCGGCTCAGGCTGCGCAGCTCATGGATGCCGTGGGCGAACTGACACTTGTCTCCGTACTTGCAGGTGCCGTTCTCCTCGAAGGGCCGACACAGCTCTGTCTTGTAGCGGCTGGAGTTCACCTGACCGACTCCGCCGCCGAGGCACAAGGAGCCACCCGACTTCAGTCTCTCTCCCGTCTCCGAGAAGGAACGGTCCCGGAAGCGGTTCTCCTTGTTGTTGCCGCTGCCCATCAGGACCGACGGGTCCGTCTTGAGGCTGTTGATGAACTGGTTCTGATTGAATTTGGCGTTGGGGATGGTGACGGAATGGCGGCGCTGGAACAGCCCTCCTCCAGAGGGAACCCCCACCACCTTCCTGTCCAGCAGGGACCCAGTGGGGGTACAGGAGGAGGGGTTGGCACTAGGGCAGGGGCCAGTGGTTGAGTGGGACCCACCGAGAAGACTGTTGTTGTTGAAGTTCAACATTTTGTTATGCTGCAATAAAATAAAATAGGAAAGCCCATGGTAAGGTTAGGGTAACAAATAAATAAGCAACTCTTAACTGTAGGTATTCGCATGAACTTTACCCTTTTCAGTTATTATTATTCGTCACATTCTTACGAGTGTGCCATGAAAGGCATGCATCAGTGCATGTGTTAGCTAGACTACTAGACTGTTAGATTTGTTTCACTACACTGTCTCTGAAGAATTAAGTTCTAACTTTAGAGGTATAACTTTGTTTAAAGACATTGCTGATTAGTTGCTGAGTTTAGTATTACATTTCATCAGACTGTTAGATTGCGTTTGGTTTTTTATTCCATTTGCCGCATCTAATAGTACCATCGAAACAACCGTGTACTTGCCTAACAACAGCGGATCGACATGCTAGATAGATTATAGCCGCTTCTAGCCAGCGAAGTCAAGCCCGACATGGCTGACACTGCTACGGCGTGAACTCTACAGTTGTTTTGCTACTTGGGTACTTTGCAAGTTGCAACTTGCATGCAACATTCAAAGCGAGCGTATGCAGACCGCTGGCTAGTTTAATTAATAACTCAACGAAATTAAATAGCTTATTGGCGTTGCTTGATTACTTACTGACTATATGGTTAGCTATAGTCTACCTTTTAGCAGGTTAGCTAGCTAAGAAGCTAAACAGTTAGTCGATACAGACAGCTAGTGCTATCTTACTGGTAGTACCAAGCTAAGACAACAAAAACATGTGACAACTTGATAAATTGTATGTGGTTTAGCAAATCGTTAGTTGGTACTGAGTAGCTAACACACAGCAAGAGCTACCAATCTAACTTTCTAGTCCAACTTCTTCATCAACACCCACATCACGTTTGACTACGATCGTTGTCTTGCCACTTTTTAATTCTACTTTTGCCACGTTTCAAGTCAACGTAATGCTAGGTAAAAAACTTGTTATATCCATGATAAAGTTAAAGAGATGTTAGATCATTCGTTTATCTGGGGGGATAAAGAGAGCTAGGCAAACGTTAAGCAGTCTAGCAAGCAGCTCAGAAAGTTACATTGCACCTGTAGCGCTAGCTAATGTGTGTAAGCTAACTAACTAGAACTATACGTCGTGCACAGCTAGTCTAGATATCAAACTACTAAACAAGTTTGGTTACCTTGTTCGTCACTTCACTGTAATCGAAGAAAGAAGAAACGATGGTGGCTGTCATTGTTGCTGATAATATTGAGAAGAAATGGATCTTATTTACAGGGCTGGTGGTTAATAGTCCAGATTGAAAGGTTGTTTGTGCCCTGTAGAGCCCCAGTCCTCCTGCAACAGTTGTGTGCAGCGTTACTGCCTTTATAAAAACCACACATGCATGGTTATGCAAAACAGGAGGGGCCTGGATTTGATTGACGTGTGATGTAGCGGTTCTCTGTCTTCTTCTTCGGTGCAGAATATAAAACAGAAGCCGCAGAGTTCGCTGCTTTTGACTGCCTCTCCACCGCCGCTGTTTAGTTTGATGGGCAGTTGCTGAAATCAATCGAAATGTCTATTTTACCTCTAAGAAACATCTGAATGGGTTAGAAATAATTATTATAGCGTTATACATTTAGTATCATGTCACTCATGTAGCGGTCCCACCATTCCCTAAAATGAAATTTGTGGTTATAAGTAATGTTTCTCCAATGCTTTAAAACAAGTGTGTACTGTGAAATAACACGCACGCATGCACGCACACACGCGCGCGCGCACACACAGACACACAAAATAGAGAAAATGAGTAAGAAAGAGGTTTTCATATTGCATTGCTTTTCTTTGTTGTCTTTGAATTTGAATAGTTTCTAGTCGCTAATTTTTGGCCTCAGTTTTTGGGTGTTGTTGGTTGTGTCCCCATGAGAGGGCCATGTATGCTTCCATTTTCTCCCAAACTCCCTTTGACAAGCTGTAAAGTAACCATAACATTGTTTCCTCAGAATCACTGAAATATTTCACCCTATGTTTACCTCTGGGGAGGGGGAGCGCTTTTATTATGTCGAGAAATGGTAGATAATCTACCAGCAATGTCTGACTGAGTAGTTTTGAGGTGATCAGAAAGAAAGTAAAGTGGATGAAAAAAAACTGACAAAACAGAGGGATGTTTACATGCCCGACTCATGGAGGAAGCTGCGCATGGTGGTTTTCTTGGGGCCTGAGGAAATATCTCATGTAATATGCAACTTCCTTTTCCAGCGCCACTTCAATATCTCACCTGAGTCAGTCTGGAGTGAGAGGGCAGAGCACGGTGACTGGGGGCAGGGTCGAAAGACCAGAAGGAGAGGGATTCTCACACAGGTGATCCTTCCCTTCAAACACCTCGGATGTTAGGCTTAGCCTGAAGTGTCCTCTTGGAAGGTCAAGATCAGTTCAAATGAAATGGAAGGTGTGTTAAAAAAAAATCTGTCTTGCCACTGAAACAAAAATGGATCAGGATAGGGTGGGGGAAAATAAGTAATTAACTGATTTAGTTAATGATCAAGTTCAAGTGATGGCTGTTTGCTAAGTGGATGTTCAGTTCACTTGGTATGTCAATGTACCATTATAGGTCTGGTTTGACCAGTGAACAAGTCTAGGCGTAATAATAGGCTAAATAGGCAAGTAAGGAGAACTATTATGGTGTGTTAGTGTGTCAGTCTGTATGATTGATTAGCCAAATTATATTATTACATTAGAAGCACTCTAGAACTTTCCATCGTGAGAAGGGCTAGACTCTAGAAGCTTTACTGCATGCCATGGGGATTGGCCTTATCGTCCAAAAAAGTTAAATGCTGTAAAGAGGTAGAAAGAGATATGAGGTAGAACGTTTACACAACAGTGTCTGACCGCGCATCATCCATGTTTAGTTTCTTGAGAGACACATGACATGTACCTGCTTGGTCTTGGTTTTCAGTGTATAAACTAAAGACATGTATAGTGAAATACCCCTGATAAAAAACACCAACCTCTCTTTCCCCTCTCTCTCCCCCCCTTCTCTCTCTCCCCACTCCCCCCCCTCTCCCCCTCTCTCTCTCCCCTCCCCCCCCCTCCCCCTCTCTCTCCCCCTCTCTCTCCCCTCTCCCTCTATCTCTCTCTCCCCTCTCCCCCCCCTCTCCCCCCCCTCTCCCCCTCTCTCTCCCCTCTCTCCCCCCTCTCCCTCTATCTCTCTCTCCCCCTCTCCCCCCCCCTCTCCCCCCCCTCTCTCTCCCCCTCTCCCTCTATCTCTCTCTCCCCCTCTCCCCCCCCCCTCTCCCCCCTCTCTCTCCCCCTCTCCCTCTATCTCTCTCCCCCCCTCCCCCCCTCCTCTCCCCCCCCCTCTCCCCCTCCTCTCTCCCCCGCTCCCTCTATCTCTCTCCCCCTCCCCCCCCTCTCCCCTCTCTCTCCCCCTCTCTCTCTCTCCCTCCCTCCCTCCCTCCCCCTATCCTCCTCCTCTAACAGTCACCAATCTCCCATGGCAATCAATCCCACCAGCATGTTTTCTCCAGCATAACCTAGAAACCTTGGCGTGTTCGATTGCTAAACTCTGTGACATGGGGGTGTTTTGCAATACAAAGTGGACTGTGGTTTATATAAAAAAAAGTGCTTGCCTTGCTTGCTGCAACTCAAAAGATTCACCCCTCTTTAAATGTTATTGTTAAGGTGGATTTAAGTGTGTGCTTTTGATTTGAGAGAGAGAAAGAGAAGGAGATACAGGAAGTGGAGGGGAGGGGTGGGATGTGTGTTTGAAGAGCACATCTACAGTATTATTTATTGGAGTTCATACAGTGTGGTATGCTATTTCACAAGAGTAAGATAAGACCTCCCCATTCTAATACATGATTGATCGAGGCGTGGGGCTATGTTAACTGGATCGTGGTGCAGAGCATTAACTGGTCTCAGACAGTAAATAGCAACTTGTACAATCTGCATGCAGGGTATTTTCATTTCCCCACAACTTGAGTTGGGATGATTGAAAGGCCGGAAAGAGCCTGTTAAGTTATTATGCTCGGAAGTTTTTCTTGGTGTCAAGTCTTAATAAGGGGCTTGATTTCTCAAACGTCAGGCAATTGACATTGAATGCCGTACAAAAGCCGTGTTTTCACAGAGAGAGGCCCAACCACAGCTGGCTGGTCTGACAGCCCTCAGACGAACGGACACATCTGGAGATGTGTGGTCCGTCACTGCTGGTTGTGTTTGCTTAAGCCTAGACCCGCTCGACCCAAAAAAGCTTTCCTCAGAACAACAAGCGAGCAACACATTTTCTAAATAGAACTGATTGTATTTTCCTCCAGCTTAGTTCAGTTGGAGCGACACACATGTAGCATGTCTCTCATTGTAGCCCTCAGTCTAACTCTCATACTTCATCATACTCACACACACACAGAGTCCCCAGAGCTGGTGTGTGTGTAAGAGGCCAGAGCTAGTGTGTGTGTAAGAGGCCAGAGCTGGTGTGTGTGTAAGAGGCCAGAGCTGAGTGTGTGTGTGTAAGAGGCCAGAGCTGGTGTGTGTGTAAGAGGCCAGAGCTGGTGTGTGTGTAAGAGGCCAGAGCTGGTGTGTGTGTAAGAGGCCAGAGCTGGTGTGTGTGTAAGAGGCCAGAGCTGGTGTGTGTGTAAGAGGCCAGAGCTGGTGTGTGTGTAGAGGCCAGAGCTGGTGTGTGTGTAAGTCTAGAAGTGAAAGAACCTCCTGAAAGGAAAATAAAGAGAGGAGAAAGTGAAAGAGCGTTAAGCTCACGGAGGGAGAGGGAGGGAGAGGGAGAGAGACATAGAGAAACGATGAGATGAGTGGGGAGAAATTGCTCTGTCATGTCTCAGGAATGTTGCGGGGGTGCTTGTTGGTGTGACTAAACCATTTTTCACAGCTGTAATCTGAGGGAGCCGTCCCCGTGCTGGCTGTGTGCTGGCTGTACAGGGAAGAGGCAGAGGACGGAGGAAGGGGAAGGCGAGGAAGGGGAAGGCGAGGAAGGGTCACACGTACTGCAGACTCTAGTTCTTCATTGTCTCCCAGAAAGCAGCAGTAAACAAGCAGCCAGAGCGGCTGTGAGGATTTACTGAGCTGATGAAACTCTGACACGACCTCTGCATTCCACACAGCACTGCATTCTGGGAGACTGACTGGACTGTGGCTCCTTCTCTCCGCCTGAAACCCCTCCCTCTGCCTCAGTGTTCCCTCTGCCTCCCTCTGCCTCCCTCTGCCTCTGTGTTCCCTCTCCCTCCCTCTGCCTCGTGTTCCCTCTGCCTCCCTCTGCCTCCTCTGCCTCCCTCTGCCTCTGTGTTCCCTCTCCCTCCCTTTGCCCTCCGTGTTCCCTCTGCCTCCCTCTGCCTCTTTCTGCCTCCCTCTGCCTCCTTCTGCCTCTGTGTTCCGTGTCCCTCTCTCTGCTTCCTCTGCCTCTGTGTTCCGTGTCCCTCCATCTGCTCTCCCTCTGCCTCTGTGTTCCCCTCTGCCTCCCTCTGCCTTTGTGTTCCCTCTGCCTCCCTCAGCAGGTCGGGTTCAGGTCCACCTCCTCAGAGAGGTTAGCTTCTGTCCGTGGAAGCGAGACCACTTGCTCACCTGCAGGATGACGATTGTTGTTCATGATGGATCACCTCGACTCTGCGACCACATGGTAGGGCTGGGGTCAGGAGGTTTATATGAACCACACTATGATCTGTGTCTGAGCCAATACCTGCAACTTTCAGATCATCCTCTAACTGTGCATCTGGAAATGATAATTACCCAATATGATTACCACAAATGGGTTTACATAATAATTCATTCCTTTGCATACATACGTTTTATTTACAAAAACAGCCAAATGTATACCAGCTGATTGTTGAATTCCTGTTGTAAATATTTGTCTTTTGCTGTCTCAGGGTTTTGCTCGAATACTTTGAACTTCGTTCTTGCACATAGACTACTGTATGTTCAAACAAAGGATCATTATTGTGTGTTCATGCCATGTTGTAACCTTAGTAGTCAAACATTACAATCTGCAGCTGACGCAAGACAAACGTCCAAAACACACATGAGAAGAATATGAGAACGACAAAACAGGACCAAGTCCTCAGACTTCATGTGGAGGTTTGTTCTAATAAACGTCTATCAGCTCTTGGGAGGGGGACATGTCCAATAACCAGAAATAGCCTGCGGTTCATGCAGCCTTTCCCTCCCTCTCTGTTTCTTTCTCCTCCCTCCCTCTCTTTTCACTCTCTCCCTCTCTTTTCTCTCGTCCCTCTCTTTTCTCTCTCCCTCTCTTTTCTCTCTCCCTGCCTCATGTCTTAGTTCAGGAGGCCAAAGATTTCCATGAGTGACGTTCATGTAAAAAGTAGAACTTGCTTGTGTCCTACCAGACATCATGTTTATAGAACTGTTGAAAGGTGAATATTGCTGAGGGTCCTTTGCTAATGATTTCACACTGAAATTCAGCTCTGTGATGTGATTCCTGCAAAGTACTAACATTTAGGGTGTTTGAAGAGGTTTGGGACCTTGTGGTCTGTGATGTCAGTCTTGGCGCAGTTACTGGTTTCCTGACTTGAATGTTTATGTGATTGCAATTTTCTGATATGGGGGTTTTTGTTCCTATTTTACAGATGTTTTACTGTGACTTCGCTCCAGGTCCCTTACGGCGCAGTTAGAATTGTATACTTTTATGGGGGCAGATCGTGTCTCATGACGACCGGAAGTTTACCCTTCAAACAGTTTACGGCGATGCAGTGCCTCCTCTGACATTAGCTCAGGTCTTTTATAAAGTAGGGTCTCGTCAAACACTACAGACTGAGATGTCTCATCCTGCCCTCCAAGAACTCAAGGTCCCTGGTCCCTCATCGATGGACGCTGGACGGAAAGGTACCAGTCTGTGGAACCACAGCCTGAAGCTGGTACTCTCATCAAATGTAAGAAGTCACTTGTCTCGCCTGTTTATTTTAGTCTTTCACATCACACAAAGGAATGAGAAACCTATAGATCTCTAGTTACTCTTTTAGAGTATCCAGAGTCACTGAGATTGAAAAGTGGAAAGTGGAAGCACAGTATTCCACTTCCTGCATGTCGTCTCTGTTTTGTTCTGGGAAAGGAGACTTTTCTGTAAACCGGATTGTTTCCAAACAGTCCTAAGAAAGAAGGCCGATTTGTTCTCTTTGTAATGGGGCAGCCTGATTGGTGTAGAAACAGACCATCATTCATCCAGACAATTGAGACAGGGTTAGTATTCTCTCCGACTGGAGAAACACCAGGGATTTTCCCTACATGGACTCTCTCTCTCTCTCTCTCTCTCTCTCTCTCTCTCTCTCTCTCGCCACTTGTCTGTCTTCCTCTCTTGAGCCAGACAGTGGACTTTGCACTGTGGCCAGGGCTTGCCAAACTAAACTAAACACAGATTTCACAATACATGCCCTTTTACTTCAACTTGATAAACACATCAGGATTCCAATAGTCGTATCTGCAAACCTTCCAGGATGTGGGGTTAAAACAAAGCACCCCAGATGAACTATGACAAGCTTGTCTTCAGCTCTGCCTCTGTACTGGAGATGACAGAATGGTTGAGTTAGCTTTGGCCAGTCTTTCTTCAGTGTCTCATGACTTCTCACCCTTCAGACCTTGAAGTAGCAAAACTTGAGTCAACACTGCTACACACACACACACACACATTTTTCTGTCCTCTCAGCCAAGAGAGAGGTCATCAAAGTCACATCATAGTTATTGGGGCCGATGAGACCTGAGGTGTCAAATGAGTCTAAATTGAAGAGTGAAGACGAAAACAACCCTACTACTTTATTTTCTTCAACTGTAGCTGGACCCTGTTATCTCCGGAGATCGTGAGAACGCTGAAGCACCAAATCCTGTTTCAGACCATTTCATCTGTAGAACATTGAGACATATTTTTTTTCCATATGGACGATGACATGATTCCCACACACATGGTCCAACAGTAAATCATGGATTTCCTCATTTACAGTGATGAGAGAAATGTAATGCATTTTTTTCAGATGGTGTGCATGTGTGCACATGCGCGTGTGTGTGCTTGTGTAGCAACAGGAATGGGTGCGTATCTCCCTGCCCTATATCTGTGTCATCTGCTTTTACACACTTACACACACACACTGTACCTACCCACAAAGCTAAACTGGAAAACACACAGTGTCACATCATTGTATGGGGTCACACCACCCATGGTTCACAAGGTCACACAAGTGTCTGGAGATCGAGGGCTTGAAACCAACAATGGGAATATTTCCGATCCATCACCATGTCACCATACCTATGACAGCAGGCAGATTACAGAGAGCTGGAAATGATGGCAGGAGAGTCAGTCCCAAAGAGCAGGGCTGCTGTCAGACGGGTGTACCAGGCCTGTTGTTCCTCTCCTCCAGCCTGCCATGCTCCAATTAACCTCCTTACCTGCCTCACAAACACAGACGACCTCCATGAATCATTGACATGCTTTATGTCTCACCAAGATCAGGTTAAAGAAAAGAAGTATGATGTAGCCATAAAGATTTACTGCTGTGTAGAAGAAAACTTGCTTCAGAGATGCTGTGACATCCTTGTTGCTTTAGTCATTTCTTGTCCCGAGTATTTAAATATACCATGTACTAAATACTAGTGTTAGGGTTAAAAACTCTAAAAGTTAGGGTTAGGGTTAGGGGTTAAAAACTCTAAAAGTTAGGGTTAGGGTTAGGGTTAAAAACTCTAAAAGTTAGGGTTAGGGTTAAAAACTCTAAAAGTAAAAAACAAACTTCTTTCTGACTTTTTTTACCCGGAGAACTAAACTGCCCTAACCCTAACCCTAACCCTAACCCACAGGGTGTTTCCTCGTTATTACTGCCACACCTAACCCTAACCCTAACCCTAACTAAGTGACAACATCCTGTATGTATTCCTGTAGTTATTTCGATTCTTCCTGTTCATGCCATTTGACGTCAAGGAATACAATAGGTATTTTATATTAAATATTTGTCTATTTGTAAAATGTAATGGAGGAAATCCTATTGAGGATGTTTTGTGGATGTAAATGTGTACAGTGTATGTGTGTGTGTGTGTGTATGTGAAGGGGACGGCCAGAAAAGGGACCATTATTACTTGTGTATTATGCAAAATACACAACTCCACGTATGACCGAATAATGATTGTGTGAAGTTGTGTAGAAAGAGGCAAGGAAATCAGCCCAAACTGTGAGCCTGTATCTGTGACTGCTGAATAAGATTCCTGTGGATTTATGACCTGGTTCAGGATATTTCTCACTTCCTGAGAAAGGAGTTGCAGCCCACCACATGTAAGCCTGTCCCAAATACACCACTTTCTCCCTCCATCAGGCTACAGCTGGCAGAGACAGGAAGGACAAGGTTACGAGGGAGAAGAACAATATGTCCCATACAAACATGACACGAGACAACACAGTGTTCCTTCCCCAAACACGTCAACTTCAAGCCTGCCCTGCAACACAATTATATACAAATTGTCATTATTGGTCAGAATTCTTGAAGCAGGATTAGGCTTGCCCACCACTTTCTGTCTCAAAGGAATAGTTCTGCCTGTGTTTGTAACGTGTACACACACAAAAGGCCCAGTTTCTGAAGTGTGGGAGACCAGCGATGAGAAACCCCTGCATGCAAGCTGACGCTCTGGTCCTCTGGCTGTTTGTTAATCATAAACTTTTTGACGGTGCGGTTCCAGGAATCAGCTGTCGTTCCCAATCACCTAGTTTTAGTGGAGAGCAGGAATGGGGGGGGGGGGGGGGGGGGGGGGGTTCCTGTAAGAGTGGCCCCTTCAGTGAGCCTGTTGAGACAGCTTAGACCTGGAGATGGTGTGTGCAGTGCTGTGCACCCACCCACACACACACACGTACACACACAGATACACAGACACACACTCACATACACATACATATACACACCCACACACACAAAGACATTCAGTGCCAAAATACAAAAAAAACACACATTCACATCCTTATTCTCTCACACACCCTCACTGAACCAAGCTTGACACGCACACACGGCTGTTCCTCCTCAGACGGAGCACACACTGACGCCCTCGTTCCAACCTGGCTGAAGATGAACATGAGGTTCTGGCTCAGTGTAGGGAGCTGTGTGTCCCATCTGTCCAACCCTTCAGCCTCACAGCCCCACAGCCTCACAGCCCCACAGCCTCACAGCCTCACAGCCCCACAGCCTCACAGCCTCCAGGCTCCAGCCCCACAGCCTCACAGCCTCCAGGCTCCAGCCTCCAGCCCCACAGCCTCACAGCCCCACAGCCTCATAGCCTCACAGCCTCACAGCCCCACAGCCTCACAGCCTCTAGCCTCACAGCCTCATAGCCTCTGCCCTCCAGCCCCACAGCCTCCAGGCTCCAGGCCCAGGATGGCTTCCACATGTAGGGAGTATCCCAGGCAGAGTGGGGGGGCAGAGTGAGAGGCATGCCAGAGATCACATGTAACAACAGCAGGTTCATCATCTTGGTAAAGCCTGGCTGGCTTCTTCTCCAGCACGGTAACGTTTTGACAAACAGGTCACATTCACTGGGGATTCAGAACCGATGATCCCTGCAGTGAGTCAGAGCTGGGAGCAGGGCCAGTACAGACAGCACACTGGGGCTGGGGGGGTTGATGCAGTCCAAACTATACAAATCCAACACTCTTTCCATTTCTCTCACATGTTCAGTATGTTAATACAGAGTGAGATACACCCTCATTTCCTGTCGTACTCTTTCAGTCCTCATGTTACTGAACATGACTGGCACACAGGAAGTCATCACAGGAATGAATCAAAACTTAATTTCAAAACAATCCTATGACAAGACTATGTCAAGGACAGGATTCAATGATTAATTTCTTCATTGGATTTCTGGTCCCACCCAGGCCACACCCCCTGAAGCTGTCACATGACTGAGGAACTGACAAGATGTGCTGTTGTTAGTTGAGTGGGACATGGAGTGTGACAAGTTCATGTTTGGATGACCACATGTCTTACGGTCACAGGGTTTAGCAAACATCTTTAACCTTTGAAATCACCAGCCTCTCTCTCATTGTTTACTGTGGATTCCATGAGAAGCCATGACACTTTGACCTTTAGGAAGTGACATGTGACCACTGCTTCAACATAGTTAACAGTGAGGCCAGAGGATACATTGGAAAATAGAAAAAGAGCATGGACAACTGCTCATTAGTGAACACCTTTGCTAAATGTCTAATTACATTTTGATGGAGCTGATCAGGCGTCTATATAAAGGGTCTTGACACTACAGCAATGCAAGTTGGGTCCTTGTCTGGGTTAGCATTTCCACACTGGATTCTCTAACGGTTGTTCCCTTTCCTTCCTTCAGCCCCACTGTAACCAGCCAGGCCCACTGTAACCAGGCCCAGCCAGGACCCACTACTGGAGGGAATGGAGGATGTTAGGAGTGGAACTGTGGTCGGACCGAGGATAGATGGTTTGGAGGTTTGTGACGGTGAATGGGCTTGACAATGGTTGGTTTTCATCACAGAGAGAGAGAGAGAGGGGGGGGGGACAGATGGAGAGAGGAAGAGAGAGGGAGGGGAAGAGAGAGAAAGAGAGGGAGAGAAAGAGAGGGAGAGACAGAGAGGGAGAGAGAGTAGGCTGTGGTGGTGAAGAGATAAAGACCTGGGGGTCTAAGTGGGAGCCCTCTCATTTTCAGCGGTGGAGCAGAAACCAAGAGGGGGAGGGTGGTGATGGAGGGGGGTCTCTTAGCCATGTGAGCTCTCTCTCTCTCTCTCTCTCTCTCTCTCTCTCTCTCTCTCTCTCTCTCTCTGTGACAGTCTCTCTTATGTGGCTTCCTGACACAGAGATGCCTGGAGAGAGACACTGCAGGCCACAGGGTTTGGTTGCCTGGCTTTGTTGTTCTGAGGTGGAGGCTGGCTGAGGGGGTGGAGGCTGGCTGAGGGGATGGAGGCTGGCTGAGGGGGTGGAGGCTGGGGGGTCAGAGAGGGAGGTTTGGGGGTCTTGTGGAGAGTCTCAGAGGATAGGGGCTCCGTGGACAGATCATTTCCCCCAGCAGATAGCCAAAGCCTGGTTCCAATAAAAGAACTAAGGACAGAGATTCTGTTCCCACAATGTCTCCCACACACAACCTAGTCCCAACTTTAGAGTTGTTGTTAAGTGTGTCTGTAGAGTGGGATTGGCTCTGGATGTGGATAAGCAGACATGCGACAATCATTAGCACACTACTCTTATTAACAACTCATAGACTCCTAGAACTCTGTTCAACTTTAAGTCATTTCCTAAGAGTTTTATAAGCCCCATCTTAAATAATAAACACTCCCAGAGCCCTCGTAGTACTGGGGCAAAGTACACCACACAGGGTAGATGAATGCAAAAGAGCCGATGAACCCCATGCTGTAGTTTACAGTGTGTGATCAAAGGCTGCCGTAATCTGGGGATGAAAGTAAGGGAGAGGGAAAATACATCACCTCACCATTAAGATCTTTGTTGTTATGATCAGTGACCTATGCACTTTGTAAAGCTCTCTCTTGGAAGTCGCTTTGGATAAAAGCGTCTACTAAATGAATAAATGTAAATGTAAGATCCAGATTTACAGTAACACAGTGTCAACACAAGTAAATCAGTTGTCAGACACTGGGGAATGTACCAACTGCTGGAAGGAAGGTCGATCTGCACTATGCTTCTGTGACAGTGTGCAGGTGGGCTCTCTACGATGACATCATCACAACAGAATCTGTGCAGCCAGAGTGGAGTGGTGTAGGAGGGCCCTCTTAAGGATGCCTCCATCCCTCCTGGACATCTAATGAACCACGCAGAACAGGATCCCACCCCGTCTCTCCCACATGAGCCCAATCACTGATCCTGTCCAAAGTTCCCATACTGGAGAAGACTGATAATGCTGGTCTGATTACACAGATGAGAGTTTGGACTCAAACAAAATAGATTTGTGCCGGGTAATTCAGAGAACCAATAGAGTACTTATCTAGAACGTCACAGAGGTGTCTTCAACCCAGCCAGAGCAAACACATGATGAGGGACTGATAAACTACAGTGAGTTTACAAACCCTAGTATCGACTCTACAGGTTTCACAGAAGAGGCTGGTCAGTTCAGCTGTCAGTTTAAGCACTATCGGTGTACCTATCAGCGTAGGTGAGCACATCACCAGTAGACCTGGTGAGGCAGGTGGGCTGTTTCTTGATGGATTAACCCGTTGGCCTAATGTTCTTGAAAACCCATTACTCTTGCAAATGGTGTCCGATTCCCCTCCACACCTCTGTGTTTCGTAAGCTTGGCTCTCTGAGGAAGGGACCAAGACTGAACCCTGAGGGTGATCCAACATGGCCTCTTACAGAACGCAGCCGTCAGCCCTGACAGGAAGAAAGATACAGACCAGAGGGTTGTCTGTGGTGGGAGACTCCCTTCATTCTCTATAAATCTTCCAGCTTTTCACATATCAGCCAAACCCCATTAGTTCACTCACACCACTTCATCATAAAATACTGGCCTGACTTTGCATGGCAATGAGTGCGTGTGTGTGTGTGTGCGTGTGAGAGAGAGAGAGAGAGAGAGAGAGAGAGAGAGAGAGAGAGAGAGAGAGAGAGAGAGCAAAAGAGTCAGTGTGTGTGATTATGTCTGTGTTTGTGTTAAAGAGAGTCTGTGTGGGTGTGCCTGCAAGTTTTCTTTGTGGCCTGGCTGATTGCAGTAAATAATCCAGTTAATAAAAATATGTATCCAACATTATTTCAAAGATACACACCCACCCACCCACACTCACTCTCTCTCTCTCTCTGAGTACAGTTAGTAACTCCATGGCTGGAAAGAGTATTATGGTTTCACTTTAGGCAGTGAGCCAATATCTCACCCAGGTAAAAGTGGAATAAATCAAGGATGCCATTCATCCCCCGATGTTCTATTCTTCTTTCTCCTCCTTCCATTTCACTGCGTCTGCTGTAATGAACAGAAAGAGACAGGGTGGCTGGGGGGTGGCTGGGGGTGGCTGGGGGGGGCTGGGGGTGGCTGGGGGGTGGCTGGGGGGTGGCTGGGGGGTGGCTGGGGGGTGGCTGGGGGGGGCTGGGGGGTAGGGGGTGGCTGGGGGGTAGGGGGTGGCTGGGGGGTGGCTGGGGGTGGCTGGGGGGGGCTGGGGGGTAGGGGGTGGCTGGGGGGTAGGGGGTGGGCTGGGGGGTGGCTGGGGGGTGGCTGGGGGGTAGGGGGTGGCTGGGGGGTAGGGGGTGGCTGGGGGGTAGGGGGTGGCTGGGGGGTAGGGGGTGGCTGGGGGGTGGCTGGGGGGTGGCTGACCTAAAGAGGTAATGTTTTGTGGTTGTGAATACAGAGACTAGAAAAGGAGTGAGGGATACAGAGAGGGGAGAGAAACACCAGGGAGGGGATGTGGGGATGAAAGGAGGGAGGTGTGGGGAGAAGAGAGGACTGGAGGGTAGGAGGTGTAGTTGTGTTGAGAAGGGACTCCTGCTTTTCAAAACGGTGGCTCTGCTGTCCTGCACTGTGTTCTGGGTGACATGTGACATGTGACAGGTGACATGTGAGTCTTGTGGCTGCAGGGCCACAGGGAGGTGTCCTCTCTGACAGCCCTCCCTTCTTGACTCCGTCATGTCTCCATGGGGACGCTTGACTCCGTCATGTCTCCATGGGGACGCGCTTGTATTCCCTGCCGTCAGCACGCTCCGTCCTCTCACGCTTCCAGACGAGGGCTGTGGTCGCAGCTCCCGTTCACTCCAACGGAGCACAAGTGTTCGTTAACACACAAAAGACGTCTTTGTTTCAAACTTCCCCTGTGACAGAGCCCTTGAGCTTTGAAGCTTTGAGCTTAACAAACCCTTTACAGTAGCTACAGTAGTAGGATAGCCTTTATTTTCTAAACAAACACCCGTTCCCGTAACAGATCACGTTGCCTCTGTCCTGGTCTCCAGGATAAGAGTGGACCTGTGAGGCCAGAGGCAGAGGGTCAAAGGTCATCCATGTGAAGGGCCAGGGGTCAACCTCCTGTTGTCTTAGTAACTCGACACAACCCTGTTTCCTCATTACACAAAGGACTGTCTTAGTCATCTCCAGCTTCAGCAGTGGCACCAGGACGGTGTTCCACCCTCCTTCAGGTCGCTCCGACGAGGGAGCGCAAAACCAGAACCCATCTGAGCCCCCGTAAGGTCATCGTGACCAGTAAGTGTTGTGGTCCCTGAGGGTCCTATCGCCTCGGTAACCAGACCAGGGTTCAGGCCCGGCCCTGAGAATGACCGCTGTTGAGCAACGCTGGCCGAACTCCCTGAACTGCGGTCAGAAGGGGAGTTCTCCTCTATCGCTGTGGTGACAGCTCCAGATCAGCCAGGGCAGCAGGCGTATGCTCTCCCTCTCTGTGTCCCGGGGGAGGTCTCCTCCATCGCTGTGGTGACAGCTCCAGATCAGCCAGGGCAGCAGGCGTATGCTCTCCCTCTCTGTGTCCCGGGGGAGGTCTCCTCCATCGCTGTGGTGACAGCTCCAGATCAGCCAGGGGTGCTGGCCAATGCTTGGGCCCAGGGGAACAAGAGGGTGGGGAGGAAGGAGAGAGAGGTTGGGAGGTCTGGTCTCCTCTTGGTCAGAGGCTGGACCTGGCGGAGTCTTGGCAGTCATTGAGTCTTCAGAGAAGCCAATGTGTTTGTTTTAGGATATCAAGCTCCTGATTTACAGGAACAGAGCCTGTGGTCTGACTGCATCCCTCAAGCTCCAAACAACTGCGTGACACCAGCTAGTTCAACTGCCACTGAATACTTAAGAGTATACACAAATGAGGTTCTGTGCTGTGATTATAGCACTGTCAAATTTTCTTTATATCAGTGATGGTCATGAGGATAAATACAGACATTCTTCTCAAGGACAGTATAGTCTTACATGAGAAAGTAAACAGATATGAGAGTAATTGAACACTACCGTATTTCCACTCCGTGATGTGTTTACCGGTTGCCAGAAAACATGAGAAGTCTTGTTTTGTTTGAGTCTTATCCATTAAACATTGAAGATACTCCAGCCTACATAGAAAAGTGTCATACACAGATGTGGAGCCAATCCGTGTGGAAACTCATAGTTGAGGACATAGTATGTAAATTCAAGTTCGCCTGTGGCCTGAAAAAGCCCTAGTTTCCATTCACAGACTGGGCTTGCGGGCTATTCTCTACCCTATTTAGCATAGCACAGCGTAATTACATAACCACATGTAATTACTGAGATGGAACAACATGCCTATCCGCAATGCTGGAGACCGTTGCCTTGAACTAGCAAAGTACTACAGGAGGGGTCATTTTGGGTGTCTCTTTATCGTGGACATTATTATTGTGATATCAGTAGAGCATATACAAATATGTGTTATTAATTCAGTTTTTTTTGTTTCTTTATGGGTGATATCTTATCCTCTCGTTGAACAACTGATGTTTGGGTCCAAACTCTGAGTGCGGTTTATGTGAATATGGAATACTCCATGTTTTGTTTCATGGTTCTTAGATGATCCATGTTATTTCATGAATTCACATGAAGGTGCTGCCTGCCCAGCCTTTCACGACCCTGCTAATGGGGACTGATATGGAGCATCGGGTCACAGAGAAGGCCTTGTACTGGGATTACCCATAATAATGGGAGAACTGGTGAGAATGGGAGAGAGCCAGAGATAGAGTCAGATAGAGAGACACAGGGAGAGAGAGAGAGAGACATATAGAGAGAGCCAGATAGAGAGACACAGGGAGAGAGAGACAGATAGAGAGACACAGGGAGAGAGAGAGACATATAGAGAGAGCCAGATAGAGAGACACAGGGAGAGAGAGACAGATAGAGAGACACAGGGAGAGAGAGAGAGACAGATAGAGAGACACAGGGAGAGAGAGACAGATAGAGAGACACAGGGAGAGAGAGAGAGACAGATAGAGAGACACAGGGAGAGAGAGAGAGATAGAGACAGACAGATAGAGAGCCAGATAGAGAGAGAGAGACTGATAGAGAGAGCCAGACAAATTTCCATCCTTTCCACCTCCCTCTCCTTAACTGTCACCCCCCCCCCTTTCTTACGCAGAAGACAAAAACAAAATTGTGAGTTTGCCCATCACCTGGCCTACAGTGCCCTCTGTTGGAAACACTATGGAAGCACAGTCAAGTTATCCAAACTCTAGTAAACCATCATTTTTATTTAAAAAAGAGATATATCAGAGGATAATTAACTTTAGCAGTAGGCATCTCTCAGGACATCCCTGCAGCACTCCAAACACACTCCACAGTGGACTCCTCAAAGTTTCCCTGCATGACAGATCACACTGGGTCAAAGCTATCCACAGCTATCCTAGGACTACAACAACCACATAACATGTAAGGTGTACCTTTACCTGATGGACACTGAGATGTGACGACTGTGATTCCATACAGGTGAGATCTACGCAGGGGTAGATACTGGTCTGTCTGGTTGCTCTCCCCTTTGTCTACCATGACAACCCCGTCCCTGAAAGAGAGACCACATCAAACCAGGGCAGAGGTATAAAGAGCTCTATGCACAGAGATGTTGTTAAGATCATCCCTTCCCTGTCAGGTCACCTCTCCCAGTCTGTGTAGTAAAGGGTGTCGCCATGAAGAACAATACTGAACGGGTAGTCATCTTGACATCTGTAGATCTCTCTCCTCTCTGAACCATCGGGGGCTATGCACTCCACTTTCATGGAACCTCACGATGAAAAATAGAATATAAACGTATTTATTCGTATAGTATACTGTATGATTTCTTCAGTTTGGGTCAGTATTGCAGCAGATAGAAAAGCACGTCTGGGAGATCCGTACCTGCGTCCGCCCAGCACACCTGCTTCGTCTTGAGGTCAAGGGTCAGTCCAGTTAGTAGTGTGATCCCCTGTTGGACCAGCAGCCGTCGGTTCTGACCCGACACAGAGCAGCTCTCAATCCTCGGACCATCGCGGTTCCAGTCAGTCCAGAACAGGGTTCTGAAGTCAAGCACGACATGTTTTAAGTTACCACTCCCCTACCTCAAACAAAACACTTTTTTCAAAGAACTTTTGACACAACTGATGATGCTGTGATATACGTTTTAAAAGTATACGTAGTACAAAGTGCCAGCACACACACACACACACACACACATACACACGCACACACACACATACCCACTGGTAGAGTCCACAACGATGGCTCTGGGGTTGCTGAGGTCAGAGTTGACCAGGACGGCTCTGTCTCCACCAGCCAGAGAGGCCGCCTCTATCCTGAGAGAGCCACTGTCCACCCAGAACAGCCTTCTGGACCGCACACACACAGCCAAGCCCTCTGGACGGGTCACACCTGGACAGCAGGCAGGGCTCAGTGTTACCGTCTGTGTGTGTGTCTGTGTGTGTGTGTCTGTGTGTGTGTCTGTGTGTGTGTGTGAGTGAGTGTGTGTGTCCTGTTAGATGACCTGAGTGGATGATGCTCTCTGTCTCTGCTCCAGCCTCCAGTGTGACTCTGCTAATCGTCTGACTGGCCACATCTGACCAGTACAGCTGGTTTTCCTTGCAGTCATAGTCCATCCCGACCACAATGGCATCCTACCAGGTGCACAACAACAACAACAACCCATGGTCTCACCTCTGATCCTGGCTGATACAAACCTATATCGCCTCATAATTCATGTTAATTGAAACTGATTGCCGTTCAGGGGTAAATATATTTTCAGATTTGTGCCTTCCTGCAGTGGAGCTGAGCACACCTTCAGAGTCAGCAGCAGCGAAGCCTTCCTGCAGACTGCCTGCTGTCCATCCAGAGGAAGAGCTGTGATCTGGTGTCCCTGAGAGAACACCACTGCCGGCCTTGGGGGCTGGGACACCACACCTGGATGGACCAATGGCTGAGGGGCTTGCGAGGGCACGGTTGGCAGGCCTACCAATAAGAGAAGAAACGTATAAACACCAGAAGGGGCGGATTTGAAAGGCTGAAAAAAATATTTTCTACAAAATGTTTCTAAAAAAAGTTCTCAACCCTTCCCTGTCAGTCAGGGATGAGGTCACCCCCCCCCCCCCCCCTAAAAAAAAGGTAAGGTAAAGGTAAAAATACTGGGAGAGGTGACCTCATCCCTGACTGACAGGGAATGGTTGATCTTAACGACATCTCTGTGCATAGAGCTCTTTATACCTCTGCCCTGGTTTGGTGTGGTCGCTCTTTCAGGACTTGAGATAAAAGTTTCCAAAAAACTACAAACTTTTTTGTGTCGTTTTTTTTTTGTCTCCCCTAGCGACTCACAGGAGGGGTCTCCCCTAGCGACTCACAGGAGGGGTCTCCCCTAGCGACTCACAGGAGGGGTCTCCCCTAGCGACTCACAGGCAGGCTTGACAACGTGTCGCGAGCGTGTTCCCAGAACCTCTCTTCCATCTCGGTCAACACACCAGCAGAAGGTGCTGTCACCGTAGCACTGGGCAGGCAGGAAGTGTCCCTGAGGGGTACACTGGGGGATGTAGTCCTGAGGAGACGCCTGGCCTCCATACTGCTCCTCCAGATCGTGCCTCCAGCGCTCACACATGCTGTCTGCAACGTTCCCCAGGGGAGGGACGGGGGGGGGCAGGGCTGTGGGGGGAGGGACAGGGTGGGGGGGGACAGGGTGGGGGGGGACACCTGGGACATGTGATTATGGGGTGATTACATGTCCGATAGTGATGTCATCATAACACATTTGTAGTTAGGATCGGAAGAACTGTAAATATTCCCAAACGATCGTAATCATACACAACGTAGTAGTAGTTTGTTTGAACTGAGTATTTCCTCATCTCTTTGAGCCTCTGGATCTGCAAGCGAAAAAGGTGTTTTGTGGGTTACAGCGGAGAAAGCCATTGGAGTGACTGATTACAACTGTGCTTTCAGACTACGTAATTATCTTAAATTTAGAGATGGTGTGGTTTCCCTCAGCGCATGCCGTACCGAGTTGAAAAAAGGGATTTAAAACCATGCAGCCACTGGCAACAACATCTTGATTTAAAAACAGTTAAATCAAGAATAAGCAGTGATTAATACTAGTGACTTAATATCTTAAGCCCATTCATGCCACGGCACTGCAGGGGGAGGTACTGGCCGTCCTGGTCACACTGGGGCAGGGAGGCCTCCTCCGGGGGCAGGCCTCCCTGCCCCAGGCACCCCCCCTCCAGGCTGGCTCTGTGCTGCTCACACAGGCTCGGAGAGCGGCTCTCAGACTCCGTCACCAGAGCTAGGCGGAGCGATGAGTGTCAAAAAATAAGGAAGCTATCAGGAAGGTTATATAATGTTTTTGAATTATTATCTCAGTGTACCCTTTAGCCGTCATCCTGTGCATATGTCATATGTCTGTCATCGATAAGCGTATTTGACCAAGATAAGTTATATAGGTGTAAGATCATCCATACCTGATTGGCCACACACCAGTCCATCTCCATGGTACCCGGGCCAGCACTGGCAGTGGAAGGAGCCCTCAGAGTTGGAGCAGGAGGCAAACGGGTGGCACTGCTTCAGATAGCACTCATCAATGTCTGGCCCGGGGACAGAGACCGACACAGTAAAAGGTTGGAGCAGTCACAACGTTGGCCCTGAAACTCATCCTTGAATTTGCTCGACATCAACCCACCACAGTGGTCTGCTCTCACCCACACAGGATCGCCAATCAGGGTCGAACTCAAAGCCGGCGTTGCAGACACAGTGGTGGCTCCCTGGCATGTTGACACACTGGGAGTGAAGCCCACAGCTGTCCAAACCCTCAGAACACTCGTCCACATCTGCCCACCACAGACACACACAGACACACACAGACACACACAGACACACACAGACACACACAGACACACACAGACACACAGAGAACATCACAGACACACACAGACACACACAGACACACACAGACACACACAGACACACAGAGAACATCACAGACACACACAGACACACACAGACACACACAGACACACACAGACACACACAGACACACAGACACACACAGACACACACAGACACACACAGACACACACAGACACACACAGACACACAGAGAACATCACAGACACACACAGACACACACAGACACACACAGACACACACAGACACACAGAGACACACAGAGAACATCACAGACACACACAGACACACACAGACACACACAGACACACACAGACACACACAGACACACAGAGAACATCACAGACACACACAGACACACACAGACACACACAGACACACACAGACACACAGAGAACATCACAGACACACACAGACACACACAGACACACAGAGAACATCACAGACACACACAGACACACACAGACACACACAGACACACACAGACACAGACACACACAGACACACACAGACACACACAGACACACACAGACACACACAGAGAACATCACAGACACACACAGACACACACAGACACACACAGACACACACAGACACACACAGACACACAGAGAACATCACAGACACACACAGACACACACAGACACACACAGACACACACAGACACACACAGACACACAGAGAACATCACAGACACACACAGACACACACAGACACACACAGACACACACAGACACACACAGACACACAGAGAACATCACAGACACACACAGACACACACAGACACACACAGACACACACAGACACACACAGACACACAGAGAACATCACAGACACACACAGACACACACAGACACACACAGACACACACAGACACACACAGACACACAGAGAACATCACAGACACACACAGACACACACAGACACACACAGACACACAGAGAACATCACAGACACACACAGACACACACAGACACACACAGACACACAGAGAACATCACAGACACACACAGACACACACAGACACACAGAGAACATCACAGACACACACAGACACACACAGAACATCACAGAATGAATACAAACACATCTGCTCTGCCAGATCTTGCTCTCAAGATGTGAGTGAACGTCACCATAACAACTGCGTCCATCTCCTCTGTATCCAGACGCACACTGGCAGTAGTAGTCAGTTCCAGTCGCAGACACACAGATGGACATGGGGTCACAGTAGTGTGCCCCAGCAGAACATGGGTTCACCCAGTCTGGGTCTGGTAGCCCCCCTGACAACACACAACCACAGATACATCACTACAGACTGGCATCTTTGTTACAGTAAAACTCCCCCTCTTGCAAGTCAAGTAAAAACATAAATATATAATAAACTCTAATCCTGTACTGTACTATCTGTAGCATATGGTAGTATCATTCAAATGTAATGACAAATTAACTACTGTGATGTGTTTGTTAGGTTGGTAAAACCATATAATTTGCATGGTTGAAAGTTTACCTCCAACAGGACCAACAGTGTTGGAGATGGAATACATCAAACTTTGTGTTTCCTTGTTGTACATGACCAAGAGACGCTCAGTGTTGAGCTGCTGGAACTGGGTGTCAGGAAACGATCTGTGTGCGCAGCCCTTATATGTCACATCCTGATGCAGGAAGTAGGACAGCTTCTCAAACCCTCGGTTGTCAGACACCACTGAGAAGTCTCGCAGCGATGAAGAGGTCGCCACTGCCAGAACAGGACCATCCATCACTAACACACCAATTAATTATATTCTGAACTGTCTGCAATTGATAGCTTGATTTCAGTGCTGCTTACAGTGACATTCAGTTCAAGATACAAAGCAGTGCCTTGGGATTTCAGGTTTACCTGAGTGGTTGTATTGGTAGGTCTCCTTGTATGGCTCCAGCTGAAGCGTGGCACCAGCTGGGATGAGGGGCAGCTCTCCCTGGAGGAGGGTCTCCACCCAGGCAGGGTGGAGGGAGCCCAGACCCTGAGCTTTCTGGGTAACGGTCAGATTCTGTTTCCCGGGGTGGAACGTCACTCTTGCCTGATGTGTACACTCGCCACCTTGAAAACACAACACACCAAAACCTTCTCGTCGCAGAACAGTTCAGTTGAAAGGTTATAAGCCACAAACTGAAAGCTGACAGGCTTTGACATACCTGTGAGATGGAAGCCATTTTTGTAGTCCTGGAGCTCTTGGGCAAACAGCCAGCCGAACAGGCCAATGAGAGGGCTGACCGTCATTAGAGCCCAGCCCACCTTTTCTGGGACGGGGCTCACTGAGACATGGACCCGACCATCGGCCACCACAGCGTAACCATGGAGATCCACCCCCTTCAGCAAAACCTCAGTCCCGTCCAAAGTCAGCTTCCCGCTCACCTTGCCGTTCAGTCGCTGGGGGACACCTGTTAAGACACAGGTCTCTCACACTGTGTTCCTAACGCACACTTCAGTGACTCAGTGACACTTTGGTGACTCTAAAAAGAGCCGCGGGCGCCGTTAACGAATCACAAAAGCAAGTGGGGGGGGGGGGTCAGATGGCTGAGCTCTGGATAAGAGCGTCTGCTAAATGATTAAATGTAAACAAGTGCTTATCACCAGCCAACCACAGACAGAGACCGAACGACTCACCCTGGGGCAAGCACCGTCTCCCGTTGCCGTAGTAACCAGATCGGCAGCGGCAGCAGGGGCCTGTGGGGTGGTCTGCGCAGTAGCCGTCCTGGGAGCAGAGGTGCAGGATGCGGCCACATGCGCTTAAAGGCCCAGGAGGCACAGGGGGCCTTGTGGGGGGGGACGAGGAGCTCAGGGTGGGGGACGAGGGGCTCATGGTGGGGGGGGAGGGGCTCAGGGTGGGGGGGGAGGGGCTCAGGGTGAGGGGGGAGGAGCTCATGGTGTGGGTGGAGGGGCTCATGGTGGGGGGGGAGGGGCTCATGGTGGGGGTTCCCTGGAGGGGGGTTCCCTGGAGGGGGGGTCCCTGGAGGGGGGGTCCCTGGAGGGGGGGTCCCTGGAGGGGGGTGGGAGAGAGTTTGGGGGGCAGGACTGGAGGAGGTGGTTTGGTTGAAGGGGCATTACTGTCGGACAGGACGTAGAAATCGTCCACTAGATCTGCCACAACTGAGGCGACAGTGTCGGCTGCTGGTTCTCTGTGTCCGGCCCTGGCCCAGGGCTGAGCCGGGGGGAGGGAGGGACCTGGCCCGGGGCTGAGGATGTCCTCGAAGGCAGACCTGCTACCGATCTGGAACAGCCACAGCCCTCTCACACCCGCATTCCCCTCCCTGAACAGGGGAACAGAGAGATAATCGTCACAACATCATCAACAACAGTGAAAAATGTCATACAGCATTTGGTTCACGACGCGCAGAGAACACGGTTCTCCCATGTCTGTGCGCTGACTGTGCACACTGACTGGTCCAGGCTCCGGACACTCGGCACTGGGAGAGGGTAGCTCCGCTCTTCTGAGGTGGAGCTCTGCCAGCCACTGAAGCCTGCTCTGGCCAGGAGCTCCACACCCGGGTTGTGGAAGGTCTTGGCCATGGTCCCCAGGAACTGCAGCCCCTCGGCGGGGTACAAGAGCAGGGCATAGGAGTCCTGGGAGTCAGAGGCCAGCACAGCTTGAAAGGTGTTCATCTGAGGGACACAGAACAGCACCTGTGTCAAAACACAACCAGCAGCTAACTGGGCTTTTTTTCTGACGTTTTGGAGCCACCCTCACACATTCTAAATGTCACCGCATCTATAATGTAAGGCATGATCCTGACCAATCAGGGAATCCCGTGTTAGTATAAATCGGCCTTTAGACATGTCTGATGTGTCACCTTATCTGAGGACTCCAGCGAGAAGGGGAACTCCAGGTGGCTGCCGACCTTGTCCCAGGTTGTGATCACAGCCTGTTTTGGCATGAAATGAACGTTGGGAAAACTCCTCAGGATGAGCCCAGCCACGTGGTTAAGTATGTCCACCGACTCCTCCGTCCGGTAATACACAGACCCCCTCCCCCCGCTGGTGTCTATGTCCGCCAGAAAAGGTGCGATGGCAGGAAACCCCAGGGGAAATGCCCTATCAACATATACACTCTCTCTAGGGGGAGGCTGCAGGAAAATGATCCCATTGGTCGCTATCTGAGGAGAAAAAATATATAGATAGAAGCAGTCTTGTTAAAATCTGGTTAATAGGTATTTTCTTTAGTAGCTCAAGGCGCTGCTGTGTTTGCTGAATTAAATAAACGGACTAGTGCGCTAACGTGATTACCATGAGTAGCCTGATAACAAAAAAGCAGAATCTAACCAATATTTCAACATGCAGCCTACACCAACTAATAACATAACCGAATTATCTCTATTGTATATATATCGTTTAAATTATATTTCAGTCACAATGTTTGTCATCTGACATTCCCTACTTACGTAAAGATCGTAGTACTGAGCGTCATAGAAAAACAAAGGCTCTTTCAAGCGCAGAACTTCTGACACTTCATCATCGCCGTTGCCCAAAATGGAATCACCAACCCGCTCTCCATAAGGTAAAATAATTGCCTCACTTTGAAAGATTGTGAAAGCATAGTTCCAAAAAATTATCGCAAACGTTCGAGAGCTCTTCATCGTGCGTTTGCTCAAGTGAATGTGGATGATAGTAATTTACTGACAGTAAAGAGGAGGCGTTGGAATAAGGCGGTAATTTCACGGATCCAAACCGCTACCCACAGCCTGAGAGCCTGGGACACAGAAAGTGGAAGATAAATGGTGATCTTGATGTCTGATCACGTTTAGTTAAAGAAAGACAAGTCAAGGTGTAAAGCATTTTAACCTTTGACCTGAAGTGGCCTTGTGCAGCAGTGTTGTAGCCTGCTGTACTTTGCGTTGTCAAAATGCGTAAAATAAAGATTTCCACTGGGAGTCACTATTTTCATGCAGTTGCCTGTTGAATCTTCTTTTCTGAAACGCGCTGTGTTTAGTTGAGTGACGAAGACAATCCTCCGTTGACGAAAGGCTTCACATCCTTAAGGCGTGGGTGGGGCAATGTGAACACATCTCCTACCGAATGTGTTTGCAGCATCTGAATGTTTCCTTGCTGTCATTTGAATTAAGTCTAAATGGGGCCAGACGATCGAATATGTAATCACTCTCTCGCTGTAACACAACACGTGTTGTCCGGGAATCCCACCACATCCGCGGTTATGTTTGCCACCGGAGTTATAGGCAACTTGTCAGCTTTGGTGTTCTTGGCGATGCGGTGTAACAAGCAAAGTCTGTCTCTGTTCTACGTACTGGTAACAGCGCTTCTCATGAAGGATTTACTGGGGACCCTGGCAGTCAGTCCTCTCGTGTTGACTTCTTATGCAACGAATACGACGTTGACGGGAATGAAGAATGGCAAAGAACTGTGCAAATATTTCGGATTCAGTATGACATTTTTGAGCCTTGCTACTTTGGCCACGGTGTGCGCCATGGCGCAGGAGCGATACCTCGCCATTGGTCATCCCTACTTTCACGAGCGGCATTTAAACAACCGCTGTGGGTACATCACCATTCCTGTTATATATCTGGGCTGCATTATTTTTTGCGTGACACCTTTCGTGGGCTTTGGTTCCTACGTACAGTATTGTCCGGGGACGTGGTGCTTCCTTGACATGAACCCAAAAGATCTTAGGGGTAAACTTTACGCTGGCCTTTACGCCACTTTTACCCTCGTTATGATTTCGGGCACTGTACTTTGTAATATAAGTGTCATTTGCCACCTCGTTAAGATGCGCCAGAGGCGCAGAGCGCGGGGGCAGAGATCCAGACAGAAGAGCTACCAGCGGTCGCTGTCTCTGACAGAGGAAGTGGAACATCTGCTGCTGTTGAGTTTCATCACTGTGGTTTTTTGCATATGCTCATTCCCTTTAGTGGTAAGAGGGTTTTTGATACTTTTCGTATCTCTTCCTCACATGTTAAGTCATTTTCAAACTTCAAAGTCATCATAATGAATAGAGAGCAGCCCTATATACTCCCTGTATCCCGCTAACGCGTTTTGTGTTTGTGTACCACTGTAGCTCAGAGTGTATTTCAACTTAACCAGAGCGGAGGAGAAACACTACTCTGATCTAGCTGCTCTACGTATGCTGTCATTCAACTCCATCATCGATCCTTGGGTCTTCATCATATTTAATCCTTCAGTGCTGCGGTTCTTCTGGAGGAAACTACGAAGACCCAGAACCCCTCAGGTCTCCACGATAAAGGCTCGCCCCATTCAGCCCAAGCTGGTCGACTCGAGCTTCTCAACCACGGAGACAGCAAGCATGAACACGGACCGGTGTCATGACCCTCGAGCAGGATTATCAGTGGGGTCCTCTGACTAGCTAGCTGACAAACCAAACAGGAAGTCATCCACCTTAGTTCTCGAATAGCAGTCAAAAAGGGAATTGTATAGAGGAAGTAACCCTTTACATGATGTAAGATAAGCTTGCAATCATGAACTGACAATGTAAAATATATTTAAAAAACGGGTGTAGCTTTTGGAGCTGTTGACCAACTGATATCATCTTAAAATTCTTTAGTTTTCTAATTAATTGAGCATGTGCTTTTCTCCCAGATCCCAAAGTTGACATTCAAAAATGGTTCCCAAATCAAAATAATTGTTTACTCAAGCTACCATGGCTGTTAGCAGATAAATCTGTGAGAATTGTTACTGTCTAAAATTGTTTAAGAGCTCTGGTTTCCCAAAAGCCCCAACTTGTGGCTTGAAGGTCATTTCTCCAATGTCTTTATTCCGCTCAAATGGCATTAGACCTTTATGTAGTGTTTTGTTACTTCCAGTCTGACAAATGAATACCAGACGTTGAGTTTGCCATATCCTTCTTGCATTGTCCTGCCATCTTGGCATGTTTAACTTTGAATAGGTTAGGAAACAGCTGTTATTGTAAAAGGTCTTTATAGGACTGTTTTTTGTATTACTCGGAAACCTCTGACCCACTGGGAAAGAGATCTTAAACAGTTATTTATCAAGATGGAACCGCCAGTAGCCCGACAGCAGTTCACACAGGTTCCCCTGGAGCATCAAAAGCATACACGTCTGTGTCGTGTGAACAGCTCACATGCTAACATGCAGTATGTCCCAACTGGAAATAATTCACAGCCATTACACTTGTTAGTGTCTTGTGCTGCCCAACATTAACAAACATTAACGAGGATTAATAAAAAAAACAGTGGACTGTGAACAGGACAGCGTGTGTGCATGCATGAGCAAGCTGGGGCTGTTTGGGAAACAGTCAGTCCTTGAACACGGACACCTCTGGTGGTGCTGGCCTGACCAGTCACACATCTCTTAGACTGGGTTACAACAGCTGATTTAATATGGAATTCATATAAGTATATAATTTTAGCAAAGCACTATGTACATACATATTAGCACATAGATTTGAGTAGTAATAAGGATTATGTAGTGGTTAAAATAGAACAGCAATACTTGTTGTCTTAGCACTGATGGCTCTGTTCAAAAGGAAGTCTGTTGCCTCAGTCGTTATTGGAGGGCCTTTCATAGACATGGGGGGGGGGGGGGGGGGGCAGCATAGCAACAGCAGCACTAAAATCAGCATCATCTGACATTGCGTGTGCAGGTTTCTCAGAGCTGGGTTGGGCTAAATTTGCGGTTTGACACATTCATATCGCACCACCTCCCTTCAAAGCCACTGCAGGGGCAGAGTGTACGGAGTCCAATTAGGGTCAATAATATTTTGCATCCGCAGAAAAAGATATAGATTTCTGCGGATGCAAATCTTTTTCTGAGGATGCAAATCTTTTTCTGCGGATGCAAAATATTATTGACCCTAATTTGACTCCATAAGAGTGCGCGCAGTTAGGTTGGTACAGACAGGTAGCCCGTCCAATTATTAGTCAGGGTATACGACTTTAATACATTACTGATCATTAGCCAACTGATCAGTATAGTTGGTGGGGCTGCTTTCAAGTAAGGCATATCAAAACCGCCTAAAAACTGATCACTCTGTCATGGCGACGTTACATAGTTGGCATTTTTTGCTTTCAATCCATCTTGTGAGACTATAGCCTTCTTTACCAGCACACTGGATACAATGGATACAATCCCATAGATCAGAAAGGCTTGCTATAAGTGTACAGTAGGCCTACTTAAACCCCCATAGGACCATACTCATTCTGTTTTCTGTTCCAGATACTCCTGTCCCACTCTTTGGGAAGTGCCCCTCCTGCAAAGGGAAACAAATGTTTATGGTTTAGGCCTGGTAGTCACAGACAACCCCCCTGAGACAAGCTTCCACTCACTGCTGTGGGTAGCAGAGAGCCACTCACTGCTGTGGGTAGCAGAGAGCCACTCACTGCTGTGGGTAGCAGAGAGCCACTCACTGCTGTGGGTAGCAGAGAGCCACTCACTGCTGTGGGTAGCAGAGAGCCACTCACTGCTGTGGGTAGCAGAGAGCCACTCACTGCTGTGGGTAGCAGAGAGCCACTCACTGCTGTGGGTAGCAGAGAGCCACTCACTGCTGTGGGTAGCAGAGAGCCACTCACTGCTGTGGGTAGCAGAGAGCCACTCACTGCTGTGGGTAGCAGAGAGCCACTCACTGCTGTGGGTAGCAGAGAGCCACTCACTGCTGTGGGTAGCAGAGAGCCACTCACTGCTGTGGGTAGCAGAGAGCCACTCACTGCTGTGGGTAGCAGAGAGCCACTCACTGCTGTGGGTAGCAGAGAGCCACTCACTGCTGTGGGTAGCAGAGAGCCACTCACTGCTGTGGGTAGCAGAGAGCCACTCACTGCTGTGGGTAGCAGAGAGCCACTCACTGCTGTGGGTAGCAGAGAGCCACTCACTGCTGTGGGTAGCAGAGAGCCACTCACTGCTGTGGGTAGCAGAGAGCCACTCACTGCTGTGGGTAGCAGAGAGCCACTCACTGCTGTGGGTAGCAGAGAGCCACTCACTGCTGTGGGTAGCAGAGAGCCACTCACTGCTGTGGGTAGCAGAGAGCCACTCACTGCTGTGGGTAGCAGAGAGCCACTCACTGCTGTGGGTAGCAGAGAGCCACTCACTGCTGTGGGTAGCAGAGAGCCACTCACTGCTGTGGGTAGCAGAGAGCCACTCACTGCTGTGGGTAGCAGAGAGCCACTCACTGCTGTGGGTAGCAG
The DNA here is from genome assembly GCF_038355195.1 of Osmerus mordax. Taxonomy (NCBI): domain Eukaryota; kingdom Metazoa; phylum Chordata; class Actinopteri; order Osmeriformes; family Osmeridae; genus Osmerus; species Osmerus mordax. Next base: position 1,096,146 of record NC_090057.1, on the reverse strand, counting down.
AGAGCCACTCACTGCTGTGGGTAGCAGAGAGCCACTCACTGCTGTGGGTAGCAGAGAGCCACTCACTGCTGTGGGTAGCAGAGAGCCACTCACTGCTGTGGGTAGCAGAGAGCCACTCACTGCTGTGGGTAGCAGAGAGCCACTCACTGCTGTGGGTAGCAGAGAGCCACTCACTGCTGTGGGTAGCAGAGAGCCACTCACTGCTGTGGGTAGCAGAGAGCCACTCACTGCTGTGGGTAGCAGAGAGCCACTCACTGCTGTGGGTAGCAGAGAGCCACTCACTGCTGTGGGTAGCAGAGAGCCACTCACTGCTGTGGGTAGCAGAGAGCCACTCACTGCTGTGGGTAGCAGAGAGGGCATATTAGTTGGGGTGGCCATGCTAAGGAAGACAGTTGATGAGAACCAGGCTTGAAATGACTATTTTACCTCCTGACTTTCTCCACGCCATCAAGTGTTTACGTTACATGATGAGTCAGAACGGTTGACTGGATTCAGTTCACATGCGTTTGATTAGGGCAGCAATGGCAGCTATCCAAACCACCAGGCTTGTGGATCTGCTATTTAGTATGTTCATGTTTCTGGCCCTCTTCCTAAGAAGTGGTGGGAAGGTTTACAAAACAAGTTAGTTCAATTACACTTGAGGTCTCAGAAGTTATACTAACCAAAAAATGCAACACAAGTGTTTGAATAACTGACTTTATCTCCCATCTTTGGCTGTTGTAAACAGACGATGCAGAACATCAGACAGATCCAAGTGTCTTGTTCCTAGTCTAAACACCTGCCAGGACACAATCCATGAAGGGAATGTTGGTAGGGTTAGTAATCTAATAAAAACGTATGGACATTTGAGCTTTTCTGAAGCTCCTTAAACTCAAGCATTTCCCAACAACAGGAGATTTTCACCTGTGCTGGGCCAACAGGATAGTTGGACAGATGGCTAGTTGAGCCCTAGTCCCAGGCTCCTGCCCCTCCTCTAGGTCCTCCAGCTAAGCTGCTGCCCTCCCACGCTGCAGCTTCATGGGGGTTCCCCAAACATCTAAGAGGTTCTGGGACCTACTGTTGGGATTCAACGACATACATATCAAGTTGTTTTCTTTAGCTGTGTTTTAAAATGTTTAGAGTAAAGTAGTTGAGTTGTTTAGAGTAGTAAAGTATAGAATAAATCCTGTGACCTTAAAAAATATACTGTTGCCATGTTACTTGTTATTATGTCTCGATGTAAAATATTGTAATCCTAATGAATGACCATTTCGTATTCATAATGAAATCCTATATGTAGGCTCAGGCTGTACTGACTTAATACTGTCCAGGATTTTTTTCTCCACATTTTTATTTGAAATAACATCAAAAAGGTAACACTTTGAAGTCATATGTTCATAAGACATGCATTGTTCTTAATGGATAAACAGTTAGTAGGTCACTGAAATATGTAAGCAGAAGGACAGAGCAGGTGTCCCATCATTTGATGTCACAAAGCAAGGCCACCCCACGCAGGATCCAGTGGTCTGGTGACTGGACTGTCTTTATCACCACCCCTGTGATGTAGGTGAGGTCTGTGCGTCGGGGCTTCTTGTAGACGGGGCAGATGTACAGCTTGGGGTCCTTGGGGGCCGTGGAGTTGATGGCAAACATGTGGATGACGGGCAGTGGTGTGAACAGGACCTTTGGCGTGGACTCGATCAGACGGCTGTTTCTCCTGTCCCAGCCTGCCCCGTCCAGGTACAGGCCGTACACAAACACCCCCTCCTGAGGAGCAGAGGGGCACAACATCAATCAGTTCCAGGATATCCAATCATTTTGTTCTGGTGCATGTCCAGAGTTCAAGCTGAAAGCTGAGCACGGATGAAGCACCCATATGTGTTTTCTTTCTCGAGACAAAACGACAGAGGGTTACAATAAGACAGCTTCTGAAGCAGCAGTGTTTGTTTCTGTATTTGCTGGTGAAGACAGTGACCGTACAGCGGGGGCGGCAGTGATCTCCTCTCTGCTCTGCTTCAGCACCTCGTTGTGCAGGGTGACCATGTCCAGAGCCCAGCCCTTATGGGCCCGGGTCACCTCCTGTCTCATAGCGGTCAAGAATCCTGATATCATAGAAAGGAAAAACATGGATTCACGTGAAGTCTGGTCCATTACCTTTATTTTGACATTACTTTAATTAAATGGATTATCATAAAACTGATATTATAGAGCAAAGAACATGCTAAGATAACCAATGGCATTATGTTAAGTCAATACAATTCCATGTTACCCCATCGCCTGGGAACCAGACCAATCTGTCAGCTCATGTTTATTTGATCTGGCAGATTGGTCTGGACACCTACCCTTGAAACAGATTCCCCTCCGGCATGGAAAGTGCCCTGCCAATCACAACCCTTTATCTGACACAGGGTTTCATACGGTGACTGAACAGAGGACAGACGTTGAGGCTTTTTCATAAACAACCAGGATCATGTTTCATTGCTCTGGTTGGTCGTATCTATCCATTTGTGTCCGGCATTTTGATCTGAGTCCATTGATAACAACCCCTGTAAATGTAACCTGCAGAACTGAGAGGTTCAGTCACCCACCCTGTGGGTTGAAGAACCCAGTCATCCAGAAGGTTTTGGGTCTTCCATCGAACACCCAGCTGTAGAACTGGGAGTTTCTCTCTAGCAGCTCAGTGAACCAGAAACCAATTGTGGAGGATTCCCAGGAGATTTTCTTCCACAAGTTAGGAACACGGGCGTCAAACATGTTGTCCAGAGCATCACGGAGGTTCTGAACTTAAAAAAACACTCAAGGTCACAATAATCACTTAAATCTACTCATCAGTTCTATGATAAAGGCCGAAAATCTTGCTGCTGACCTCGCTCATGATGATGGTGCCTTCAATGGCGAGCTTGAGGTCGACCAGGCTGGTGCGCACCGCGCCAATGATCCTCTGCATCCGGTCCACTTCCTGCCGGAGGAAAATGTTCATGGAGCTCAGGGCTCCCATCTTCAGCAGTCTGGCTTTCACCTGCACCACACAACAACAACACAGCATGGATTAGGTGAATGCACACCTTGTGGTTGGACCTGGACCAACCATCTGAGCATGTACGGTGGAGGCGTGGTTATCGGACCTCGTGAGGGACGTAGTTAGGAGGAAGCTTCTGCAGCATCTCATCGGCCAGCCTGTACACGATGGACTCTCTGGTCTCCCCGGCTCCTCCTCCGCTCTCCTTGGGCTGGATGTTGGTGATGGTCTCCAGCACGTTGGCCGAGGTGTTGGTCTGGTACCTGACACACACCCACAGAGCCTGGTCACTATGCCAACCACACACCACGTTAAGGACCATGGCTGGAAGTGTCCTGGGACTCACGTGATGTCAGCATTGGGGTGCAGGCCGAACACCTGCGGTGAGTCTGTTGCAGGCAGGGTCTGGATGTACTCCATGTACTGCTCTACGGTCTTACACACGGGGACTTTATACCCGGAGTAGAAGCAGAATGTTGGCTCAAAGATCTTGTCATGGAACCACACCTGTAGGGAACAGTTTTCACCCAGTAGAGACCTGTAAGCATTACCTGAGGTTTCCATCTACTGCACATCATACACCCAATTCAGGAATTTATACACATTTAGGTACACATTTATTTATCACATTAGGTCGATGACATTACCCGCGAGAAGCAATTGAGCAGTCGTTTGTCATAGTCATCAGTAACCCTTCCTCCATACTGCACCTCTCCTAGCATGTAACGCACTGTCACCCACGACACACCCTACATGAGAGGATATGTCATATTAATGGATCAGTGAGGGAAAACAAATGCCTCATAACCTCAGACCATTTAGAATACGCACCTTCTTGGGGGTGCATTCGTCTAAGTGGTTCTGAACAAACTGGACACTGGCAGTGAAGTCAGAAGAGTTGAACTCGTATGGAATGTTCCACCCCAGCGGCCCAAACTTCCTCCGTTCCTGAAAGGGTGAATGAAAGCTAGATCACATGACCTGTGGGACCCATTCCCAGCAGGTGTGGGTGCTGATCACATGACCTGTGTGGGAGCAGCACCTGTACGACGGTGTGCAGGAAGGCCACGTTGTACAGCATGGGCTTCCACATGCGCAGGCTGCTGATGTCCAGCTGATCCTGAGAGATCCCAGCAAACGTGCGCTTCAGGCCAGCTCGCACGCCCTGCGGCGGATCGTTGGTGAACTTGATGGAAGACTGGAAACAAGCAGAGAGAGTCAGCAAATCTGACAGAAGCACAGCCGCATCAGGATGGAGAAGCTTCTGGGACTAACCTGTAGCAGCATGATGGAGAAGCTTCTGGGACTAACCTGTAGCAGTGTGATGGAGAAGCGATCTTGGGGCTCGGTGGTGATCCACACTCTGAAGCTTTCGTTCATGGTCTCCGTCACCGTGATGGTCTCAAGCAGCTCTTCCATGAAATCCAGACCCAAATGGCAATTCTGAAGCAGGACCCAGCCACCCTGTGTACAGGATAGAAACAGGTCAACATTACCTGCTTCTAACTGTATGCCTGCAGTCAGATGGTGGCTGGGGGCTCTTACCTGGGCTATTGACATCTGGATGAGCTTCCTGGCGTGCACCTCCTGCCCTTGTCCCATGGATATAGCTCTGCACTCTGAAACACACAGGCAGGAGATCACACAGTTCAGGATCTGGATCCTGCGTGTGACAGGATGTGAGGAGGTGAATGGGAGCAGGGCTCACCCAGTCTGAGCTTCTTGGCCAGAGCGTCGATCTGGTTGGTGGGATCTGAGCCCATGGACAGGAAGCAGATGAGAGGGGTGCGTGTGTCACTCTCCTCCCAGGTGTGCTCCAGATTGAGGATGACAGGATCAGCAAACCTCATGCCCATCGAGTCTCCTACGTACTTCCTGGCCTGGGAGATGGTGCGGTCCGGGCACCAGGATCTGTGGAGAGAGAACCTGCTCTGTAAGACCGCTAATCCGGGTGCCGCACCCTTGACCACAACACTGCAACACTGACATATGACGTGGCGCGGTTGGCGCACACTGCTGGTAGTGCGGGAGGGTTAATTAATGGATGCACTTGGGAAAATGCCGCCCCCCTCTTCCCTGCCCTAGGCGGCTGCCTATGTCGCCTACAGGAAGGACCGGCACTGGTAAGATGACTGAGTGGACATGGAGCACTGTCCACCTGATGGTGAAAGGTCACCTGATCAGCAGCAGCTGGTGAAAGGTCACCTGATCAGCAGCAGCTGGTGAAAGGTCACCTGATCAGCAGCAGCTGGTGAAAGGTCACCTGATCAGCAGCAGCTTGTGAAAGGTCACCTGATCAGCAGCAGCTTGTGAAAGGTCACCTGATCAGCAACAGCTTGTGAAAGACGTCCAGAGAGTCGTTGTATCCGTCGGGGATCACACCCTCCTCTGGGGAGTCCATGTCAAACCACATCTTCCAACACTTCTCATTGCGAGAAACCTGTAGAATCAATATGGTGACAAGGATGCCATGTGTCCTCAAAGGAGGTTATTAGGATGACATAGTGAAACCTAATTTAGATTTTTTTATACAGACCTGGTTCATGATCTCAGTGAACTGGGGTAGTTTGCTGAGTTCCACCAAGTTCAGCCAGGTCAGATCCAGGATCCAGCGGAACGGCTTGGAGGGAGAAGACTTCAGATTTAAGGCAGCCCCCCCTGAAAACACAAAGTAAAGTATACTTTCAGTATTGCAAAAACACTGACTGACAAATTTGGATTGTACCTTTAATGAGGATTTGGAACTCGTTGTGCTTGACGTTGCCCTTTTGTAAGTCAATCTTGAGAGCCAGCAGGAGCGTGAAGATGAACTGGTGGGGTTCATACAAGCCTCGGACTGAGTACTTGAACACCTGGTAGGTCAAGTATTCAATGATGTTGCCAATGCGCTTCTGAGTCAGGGGAGACTTCTCTGACCTGAACACCCAACAAAACACATCAAAAAAAGGGATTTAAAAAAGGAGAGAATAGGAAAGTATTTTACTCACAGAACGAACAAATCTGCTGACGAGCTGGGTGAGGTGAGTGTCGTACTTGGCCATGGACAGATCGAAGATCTTGAGGAACTGAGCCAGGGAGGTCTGGTACATGACGTTGACCATGCTCATCTCTGTGATGAGGAAGTAGAGGGTGCTGCCTCGCGAGGCGGCGGGGCGGTACTCCTCTGAAGCCAGGGTGATCTTCACCTCCGTCTCTGCTGCCACGTGCAGCTTCTCACTCACCTCCGCAGCCGTCAGCTTGGTCACGCTCAGGATCCCGATCATAGACTCATCGTCAACCAGCGAACCTTCAAGTGCGCACACACACACACACACACATGGGTAAATCACTGACACTACGTTACTACAGTGTTTCAGAGCTACGAAGCACACTGTATGTCTTCATCAGGGTGATCCTGGCAGCCCAAGGTGAGTGCACCACGTAGGCTGAGACTGAACCGCAGAGGCCCAGGGTCCCTCCAGCCCCGGCCAATCACTGCATGTCTTCCCCTCTCTCCATCCTGCCATTCCTGTCTCTCACTAGCTAACTGTCCCCCATCCAATCCAGCGGAAAAGAACCAGAAACACATGTTTAAAAACAGTTCCCACCCTTGGTGGAGCTGAGCTTGTACAGCAGGTTATCCTCCAGCTCCTTCATCTTCCTCTTGTTGGCTGTGACGTCCTCCATCAGCTTCACTCTCTCTGCCTCCAGCTCCTTTAACATGGACACATACATTAGGCTGGCACCAGGCTGGTTTCAACAAGTCTTCTTGGTGGGTGTGACAGTGTTGCTCGGAGATGAGACTGACGTATTTCTCGGTGAGGATGACCCTGCCCAGCAGCTGGTTCTCCAGACCCTTCATGGTGACGGTGAAGTCGATGATGGAGGTCTTGGCGCTGACCTCTGGTGTGTATGCAGGGTTAGGAAGCTTGGTGGTGATGTACAGCCGGAAGCCCTTCATCACATCCGTCTCTTTGTCTCCCACTTTCACCTAAAACCACAACTGGCTGGAACAGGATCCTTGTTTCCACAACTAGACAAGCTAGGTGAGGAGTGTGTACCTTGTAGGTGGAACCAGACTTGATGAAATTCTTCTCCAGCACGTTGTCCAGAGCAGGGTCCAGCTCCTCGCGGATGTCCTCTATGAGCAGGGGCCGTCCCTGAGACAAGCTGTCCTCCAGATGGGTACGGAACATCTTGTGGTTCAGGGATGTGACCTGGAAACACACACGGCTCATGACTGACTGACGACACTCAATAACTTTGTGTGTTATGTTTAGTTAGCAAACTTACAGTACCAGTCAAAAGTTTGGACACACTTTTGACTGGTACTGTATGTCCCAGCTGGGTGTAACACAAGAGGCCTGCCTGCAGATTGTTGGCTTTTTCTTTTTGCTTGATCCAAGCCTTGCCCTGGGTCTGAGGGTCCATGAGCAGGGGGAATCTGGTGGCTTTGGTGACTATGATGCCATTCTGCACCGATAAATCATCTCCAGGCAATCCTTGCAGGTTCCATTCGCTTATCTGACAACAACAAGTACTTGAGAATGTTGATCTACCATGATAAGCTATGGTTGTGTGAAATCCCAGGGAGCAGCACAGTAAATCAAACAGGTAGCACTTGTGCTGGCTCTTACAGTGGGAGGGTCGACCAGCATGGAGATGACATTGAGATTTTCTGAAAAAGGGATCTGCCGCTTGCGGAGCTCTGACTCCCACACCTCCTTTAACAGCATGTTGCGGAAGTTCTGGTTGAAGGGTCCGCAGTAAGACAGGAAGCCGGTCAGCTGGAGGACATCCCCCACAAGTCTGAGCAGAGACCACAAGTCAGGCCACAATGTGAACAACTCTCAGAGGAGAGGACCATGTCTCATGACAAAACATCCTGTATTTATACAAAACTATTACATGATACTGACTGCAGTATAAACTTTATACTGCATAAATGGGAGTCAGTTGGCTGAGCGGTGAGGGAGTCGGGCTAGTATTCCTAAGGTTGCTAGTTCGATTCCCGGTCATGCCAACTGACGTTGTGTCCTTGAGCAAGGCACTTCACCCTACTTGCCTCGGGGGAATGTCCCTGTACTTACTGTAAGTCGCTCTGGATAAGAGCGTCTGCTAAATGACTAAATGTAAATGTAAAAATAAATTGTTACATGCGCTACTTAAGGGCATTTCCTGAGAAAGGTGTCATGTTCCAGAATATATCAATAATTTTTGATTGACTTTTAAACCATATTACGTTTTTCTTTGTGAAATGCTGTTTATCTGTGACCTGCCTGTTGATCTGGGATTTAAACTCTTTGCTCTGCTGAGTCCAGCGGACCTTCTCTCCACTCAGCCCATCAATGAGAGTGGAGGCCGCCTGCATCTTTCTCCTGCACGATTCAGCATCGTCCAGCAAGTCCTGAAAAGCACCCGCTTCCCAGTAGCACGCACAGCACTTGAATAACATCACTTCCTTTCAGCAAAGGAAACCTCACCTGTTTTTCTTTCATGGCAGCGTCAAACTTGGCCTGCACCAGGTCCAGCTCGGCCTGCTTGTCGTCCAGCTGAGACTGAGCCGTGGCCAGCTCAGCATTGGCCAGCGTCAGCCTGCCCTCCTGGATGATCAGGTTAGCCTGGTCGCACACACACAAACTGTGTTTCACTAACCTTTTATAATATCACCAACGCATGCAATGTCATCTTCTTATTCTATACTGAGGAGGAACCGGTAGGCCCTTCACCTTGAGTGGAAGTACTTCCTTGTTGATGCCAAAGAAAGTGCCCATAGCCTTAGTCCAGGACAGCAGGCCGGCCACATTACCACACACTTTCTTGGCATTTTCAAAGGTGTAGTCCTCCATGCGGAAGTAGGGCTGCAGAAGCTCCACCATCTCCTCGTTGATGTTGTCCTTGGGGAACTGCTGCAGGGAGGCCATGAAGCCGCTGGCACCCATAAGCTGAACCACACACACAGAACATCAAGCTGAGGAAGCAGCGTGGTATTCAAACAGGGTGAACAGGAGCTAACTAACGGGGGGGAGTGCTGTGACTGTCTTGCCTTGAGAGCCTCTGACCACGAGGGCCTGTGACAAGGCCTCTCTGGGTCCATAGTTATGGTGTCCAACCTCTTCTGGAACAGCAGGAGGCCACAATCCATAATCCTCATGATTAGATGGGGCGGTTTGGCCAACTTCCTCACAGTGGCAATGTCAGCAGCCTTGATGGTCTGTAGAGATAGGGAACACGCGTGTCAGAACGTGAACAGATTCTAAGGATGATGTTTTGCTAAGGCTTCGTGACCAGTGTGTGTGTGTGTGCACTTGAAGGTTCCCTGGTTGACAATGTGTCTATGATGGGGATCCTGAGTCTGATGATAGACTCACATTCAAAGCAGCCTCTGCCTCTGCTAGAGCTGGTTTAGCAGCCTGGAGTTTGACCTCTGCGTAGGCCTTCTCCGATTCAATTCCTTCCACAATTTTGAGGGCTCTATCTTTCACAATCTGGACCTCGTTCTTCACAATGGAGGCTGCCGCGGCACTCACTGTCACCTCTGCCAGCACCTGTGTTTAGAGAACAGTTCAGGAGTGGTCCTGGCAGAGTTTGAATGTGATGCCTGAGCTCAGACTGTTTACCTTGTCTGCTTTGATTGAGGCGAGAGCCAGCTCTTTCTCCTTCAGCACCAGGTCTTTGGACAGTTGTGCTACAGACTCACTGGCCTCCATCAACTTAGACAAACCTGCAATCCCACATGGACTCAGAACACTGACATCTAGCAAGAATAATCTTATTCCTAATGTTCCTCACAGAGTTTCTGGTCTTGTCCAGTGAAGCGTGGCTGGTAATGTTCCTGGATATCCTTACCTATGTTCATGCGCTCTGCCAGGTTGTCAATGTAGTTGTGCTTCTCTGAGTAAACTGTTTTGTATCCATTAATAAAGGACAAGTATGATTTAGGAGTGACGTGAGTTCTTCTTCTGAACCTGGAGGAAACAAAGGAAAACAAGGCTTAAGGTTAACTAGTGTCCGTCATAGACACAATATCACACACATTTTCACAAGTGCAAGGATGCATAATTGGATGCCTTTCTCCTCCATACCTCTCAAAGTAGCTGTCGCAGGCTTGGGACACCTTGTCATGGTACACCCCCATGGTCTGGACCACGCCAGCCTTGACCTCTGCAGAGCACACCATGTGGAACCCAGACAGGAAGTAGTTGGACACGGCCACCAGGGCCTCACTAGGCCAGGGAGTGAACCAGTCCATGGTGCAGCCGGATATCAGCCCTGGGAACTTCAGAGAGCGCGAGCGGAATTTCTCCCCAACCTGCCGAGGAGGAGAGGGGAGGAAATGAGCCGACACTGTGCAAAGGAGTTCCCACTGTGTTGCATGGAAAGACAGTTTGACCATATGTCACAGTCAGCAAGGTATAGAGAGAGACAGGGTGCAAAAGTAACTTTTTGGCTTAGCAGCCAAGGTGTCCAGTAGAATAAAAGATTTACCAGCCTGATCGATTTTTTTGCATCCAAAAAATACATCGCATTTTACTATTGCAATTTGCTATCAGTAGTATTTAGCATGTCATCTTGCGATACTCAATCAATATTATAGGAGCGTGGTAGTAATGGTAGTCAACACACAAGTCATACCGGCGAGAAGCACAGCACCACGTGCAGGTTCTTCCTGGCCCGGGAGATGAAGTAGTCGTACAAGTTGTCGAAGGTTGGCGGTATGCGAGGCTGCTCCTTCTTCATCACATTGATCAGGCTTTGGGTGATCTCATCCAGCTCATCCCGAGCAAATAGGTTAGACACCTGCATTCAAACCACAGTGGAAAAAGAAAGTTGAAACCGGCCTTCTTTCATGTATTGTGTTAGATGGGTCCTGAGCGCCCTCACCTCCCCAGATGACAGCACGTTGTTGAGGTACTCAAGGAAGGCCTCATCCTTGATTTCATTGTCTGTGAATACGAAGGTGATGCCTTTCCCATCAGCTCCAGCTGTTCTGTACAGCAGCTTCAGGTCATCCATCAGGTTGCTGATATTATATGTTCTAGACAAGTAAACACCCAACAGACACACCCCTGTTGATCATTCTGTCCACCTATTATGAGCCTCAATGAAGATAACTGTAAATTAAGTCCAGCCCAAATAGGGAGTCAGGTGGCTGAGCGGTGAGGGAGTCGGACTAGTAATCCGAAGGTTGCCAGTTTGATTCCCGGTCATGCCAACTGACGTTGTGTCCTTGGGCAAGGCACTTCACCCTACTTTCCTCGGGGGAATGTCCCTGTACTTACTGTAAGTCGCTCTGGATAAGAGCGTCTGCTAAATGACTAAATGTAAATGTAAATCCTATTTCATGTTGTTTACCTGGTCAGAGTGATTTGAAATATGCTGTATCCCGCAATGAAGGAAGCCAGCCGGGTGAGACTCTGTTTCCCTGACCCTCCCACCCCCACCAGCAGAGCATTCCCACAGTCTGTCCGGATGATGCGCGAGATCTGTGTGGGAAAAGCAACACACAAGAATAGAATTCACCGTGTGTCCAGACCCAGACGGAGGTGCTGGAGGTGTGGCAGGAGCCCAGACCTTGATGAGGTGGGTCATGGCGTCGGTGAAGAACACCAGGTCTAAGCTGGCCCCTCGGACTGCTTCGTTGTACTGGGTCTGGTACGTCATGAGCTTGTCACTAAGGAAGTCAAAGCCGGGGATCTGTGAGAGGACATCAGGGGAAAGAACACGGTGGGGTTATGATGCTGAATGAGAGAACACGGTGGGGTTATGATGCTGAATGAGAGAACACGGTGGGGTTATGATGCTGAATGAGAGAACACGGTGGGGTTATGATGCTGAATGAGAGAACACGGTGGGGTTATGATGCTGAATGAGAGAACACGGTGGGGTTATGATGCTGAATGAGAGAACACGGTGGGGTTATGATGCTGAATGAGAGAACACGGTGGGGTTATGATGCTGAATGAGAGAACACGGTGGGGTTATGATGCTCAATGAGAGAACACGGTGGGGTTATGATGCTGAATGAGAGAACACGGTGGGGTTATGATGCTGAATGAGAGAACACGGTGGGGTTATGATGCTGAATGAGTGGTTAAAGACACAACGCGAGATTTCTGACTACAACTTGTGTTCACCAGCTCGTAAATTTTGGGAGCATCAAAGTTGGAGTCCTCGTTTTCCTCCCCCGTGGGCTCCGGGGCCTCTCTCAGGAAGTCCACAAAGTAAGGATCCGAGTGTAGCTCTGCCACCAGGCTGGGGTCCACATGCTCCTGGATCACCTTGCTGATTCCCTTCTCAAACCAGTTCTTATCCTCAGAGCACACAAACCTGCAACACAAAGAAACCTACAGCTGAAAAACTGGTATACTTTTAATAAGAGTATGAACTACTACTTAATGACTGATGTGATTCAGGTACCTATCTGCGATCACCCTGGTGCATTCACTCTTGAACAGAGCCAGAAGCGTGTGGACATCCTCACACTCCTCTGCTCTCATGTTGAGCATGCCCTGCCAGATTCTAGACAAGTCTCTCAAGTTAAACACGTAGTGGAACTTGGATGGTGTGGGCAGCATTTTCACCTGGGAGTTCACAAGTTAGAAAATGATTTGAGATTTAGTGCCATGAACTGTACATGATAACTGAATATTTTCTAAAGGATCATAAATGTGATCATGGAAAGTACGTACCTTGGTCCACTGCCACAGAATCCTGCCAGCAGACACAAGATACTTCACCATCTCAGAAACCTCAGGCTTGAATTCTCTGCATTCATGGAAATACCCACCGCCCATTACGCCTGTAGGAACGAGTATTAATCATATTTTTCAGTAAGATACTTCAATATACTCATCATAAAGCTGGGGTTATTTGCAACACTTTTTAAGTAATCTATACAGTCGTAGGGGCTCAAATCAATGTCTGAATTTCAATGTGAATTAACTATAGAATACACAATGTTCTTGCTTGTTTCATGGTGGGGCTAACCCAATTATTGGTGTGGCTGTAGTGAAAGTTTCAAAAGGTTTAAAAAATGATTTGAAAACGATGCCACGTGGGCCGTCCAGTGGCAGGGTTAGTGCACCCACCCCCACCCACCAGCCTATGCCCCTTTAGTGCACCCACCCCCACCCACCAGCCTATGCCCCTTAAAGCTCCCTCCATGCCCTACACTCACCTCACCAGTGACCCCTAACTCAACATTAAAATACACCCCAATCACCAAACCCTATTTGTGGCACAGTGAGGGGCCACCCAACCCACCAACCCAAGTTTTGAAAGGTGATTAAAAAAAATCACGTTTTGAAAACCCTGAAAAAGGATTGAAAATCTAAAAAAGTTTTGAAAGGTTGAACAAATATTTGCGATTTCTTTTCAAAAATAGGTTTGCATCATTGATGAGTACTTGATGAGGACTCTACTAAACTCTACTGTACTCTATTGCAGGGCTTGCAACTAACCTTTTCCCCTAACAGCAAAATTAACCGTCCCAAACTGAACTTACATTTTTTTCACTTGTCCCGGACAAAACGGACAAGCCTTAATGTCGATCACTGTAAAGTATTTAAAACTGGTAGTATGCATGTTATATGGAAACGTACCAAAGATCTTGTCGATGGATGTGTTGGAGGGCAGAGTGCAGTTGAAGACAGAAAACTGTCTCTTTAGTCTCTGGGGGATATCATTCCTCCCACCCCCGGGGTGAATCATGGCTGCCAGCATCTGCAGGTCCACTATGGTGGTGAAGTCCCCAGGTTTGTCTAGACTGTACATACCCGTCATCTCCATCATCTGACGGACTATTTCATTGGTGATCTGTGCATCGTACAACATTGTCAGTTAGAATACTCCATTTAGCATTCCTGCTCCTGTTAAGTGGCTAGAAGGCCAGATATGCTAGTGGCTCCTATACCTGGTCTCCCCACGCGTTCACCACAGGCATGTTGATGTCATCTATGAAGATGGTCATCCTGCGCCCTCCTGGAGGGCCGTAAGTACTGCCCATTCTCTTCTCAATGTAGCTCTCCACTGTGCGCTGGGACAACATATTGACAACAACGCTCATCACAACTCAACAGAGGCAGTAGAGAGACGATGCCCAGACCTCACGTAACCCTCTCATACCTGGAACATGGTAGGCTCAGTCGCGGATGAGAAGTTAAGTGACTTGGAGAGGTCTGTTTCAGGGTCATATTTCTTTGTGTAGCCTTTTATCATCACTGTTTTTGCAGTTCCTTGTTCGCCGATGAGCAGCACAGCCTGTTCATATCCATACAGACGTCACTGAAGAGTCACAAGAACCATTTATTAAAGTAGACTTGACTTGTTAAGAACAAAGGGTACCTTGCGTTGTTTTGCGATCGTCTCCAACAGGAAACTGGTTCTGGTGTTATCCACGTTAGGCACAAGGATGGAGGCATAGTCTGGCACACAGTCAGTAGGATAGATGTACTCTACCACATAGTTATCCCAATGGTCCCATTCACCTGAAATAGAAAAGTCAGTTTTATAAACAGAGCCAAGCCAGCCAGCAGGACGGCTCAGTATCCGTGTCCTACTGTGAAAAGATAAGCATGGAAAAGTTAAAGGTATTAGCAGTTACCCTGTGGGTTGACCATGTACTCAAAGATGGTCTGTCCCTCCAGTGTTTTGGGCAGGCTGACGTGGCTCTTGTGAGCCCTGAGGAAGAACTCCAGCTTCTCCCGGTCCTCCAGCTCCAGCAGAGCCCCCAGGCTCCACATCAGGGAGAAGACGAACAGGCGCTCCAGCTGCATGGGGCTCAGCAGACCCCCGGCCTCCTTGGTGGGGATCAGACCCTCCAGCAGGTTCACCGACTACCACAACACACAGGAGGAAGGAGGCTGGCAGGAGGGACTTCACACTGTCAGCTGGTGTGCTTGTGCGTGCGTGTGTTTGTGTGTGCGTGTGTGTGTGTGGGGGGATTGAGATGTGAGTCTCAAACATGCCTGCATGATGTAATTGCACTCTAAAAAGTCCATTTTAGGTTTTAGACTTTGATTCAAAAACACGTAAGCATCCTCAAATATCTTGTCGTACAAAGTCATGATGCCGTCGGCTTCCTGAGTGCTGCGTTTGTTAGCCCATCCCTATTAAACCAAGCAGGAAAAATGCGTTAAAAAAAAATGTGTACACTGTATTGATTCACAGACCATGTATAGACCAGAGCAGCTTGACTACCTGAAGGATGGGCCTCCAGCTGAGAGCAGAGGAGCTCATGAACACCATGCCCACTCTGGACACCGTGGCTGGGGAGGCATTGTCCATGTTGTGCACCTCGAACACCAGCTTACACACGGGAGACATGACGATCCGGTCCCCGTTAGCCAGGGTCAGAGTCTTATTGTCATCTAACACAGAGTTGAGGTTTTCGATCCAGATGGCATCTACAGGCCCGTCGAGCACTATCCAAATGAACTCCCCTGAAAAGACAAAACACAGGTCAGTTGCAATGTAGAGGTCAATTACCTAGGTCCTTATGGACAGCTCAATTAGATGAACATCTGTCAATGGAGCTGTTCTCCACCCAGTTAAACATATGGGTATTCATGACGTACCCTTCTTAGCTTTCAGGGTCTTCCTCCACAGAGTGGAGAATATGCCGTCGGTCCAGTCATTAGTGGCTGCGTCAAGGCGACCGAACATCTGCGGGGCAGTGATGGCCTTCGGGTTCATACGCATCTCCCTGTGAGGAAGTCCACACTCTGTCAGAGCACGCATCAGGATGTTGATGACCACGGTCTTCCCTGCGCCGCTGGGTCCTAGTGTCATCAGGCCGTGGCGCACACGTGACGACTCATACAGCTGGAAACAGATGCATACAAAATATATCAATACTACTGCTTAAACTTAAAGGTAAAGGTCTACGAACAGATCAAATACTAAAGAGGGGTGAGTGGTGAGTCAAAGAAGCACCTGGACGAGCTTAAGGTTCCAGGGTGGGTGGTTGACGATGCCAGCCAGCTGCACCTGGTTCTCCACAGCCACCTGCAGGTCTGCATAGGTGCTGCCGTCCAGCTGGATCCCAGGGAACAGGTCACTGATCAGACTCAGGAACAGAGGCTCGTCCTCGTCCACCTGGAACACAGAGAGCCCACAAGCTGCCGGGGGTGCTTGACCCAGCAGGCATGTCCACACTAGATATGGAGTCCTCTTGTCCTACCAGTTTGGAGAGGTTCATGTCCCGGAGCACTCTCATGACGGTGCTGGACTCGGAGTCGGCGGGACGCGCTCTTTTATTAGCACCCAGAGTTCTCAGAACTGACAGGATGTTCCTCAGACCAAAATCATAATGGACCTGGCGCAAGAACGAGCAACAGTCAACAAGTCTCAATATGATGGTGAATGGCTGTTCTGCTGAGGTTAGTGAGGTGGTGAGGGCAGGGAGGCTAGTGAGTTTAGTGAGAGCAACAGCAGCACAACTGCTCACCTGTTTAGTCAGTTGCTCCTCACACAGTTTGTAGAGGACAAAAAACTTCTGAGCCAGGACGACGTTCTCAATAAAACCACAGCTGGCCAGTTTGACTCTCATGATGATCTGAGAGAAGATGGTGGACACAGTGCTGACCCAGAGTGCTGAAGGAGTGGCTTCATTCAGATGGAGAGTGTGTGGGAGCCTACCTGTCGGTCAGGCACCATCATGGACACAGTCCTGAACTGGACCTTCAGGTTCTCTGGGAGCTCCTGCCGACCAGCGTAGCCAGGATTCTAAACAAGGGAGGTTAGTCGGCCCCTTAAGAGTGTCGTCTGTGTTACACAGCTTATGGGAGTCAGATGGCTGAGTGGTTAGGGAATCGGTCTAGTAATCAGAAGGTTGCTAGTTCGATTCCCGGCTATGCCAACCAAATGACGTTGTGTCCTTGGGCAAGGCACTTCACCCTACTTGCCTCGGGGAGAATGTCCCTGTACTTACTATAAGTCGCTCTGGATAAGAGCGTCTGCTAAAATGACTAAATGTTTATAGCATACGTTCTGTGGTCTCCCTCTCACCATGGTAATGAAGAGCCCAAACTCTGGGTTGAGGTCCACAAGGTCCCCATCAGTGAAGATGAAGTTCCGTTTTTGCTCCTTGCGGGATGACAAGACGACGTAGATCTGCTGAGCAGCTACAGACAGCACAGGCAGGTCAATCCTGTTGAACTCATCAAAGCAACCCCACGACCCTGACTGGGCAAGCCCTGAAAGGAACACACAACATTCATATTCAGAGTGTATGCAGGAATCCTGAAGTTAAATTCAATACCTTTTCAATATATTTTAAGAGCTCAACATCATTTTGAGTAGTTTTTTTTTGCGATGACTTCTATGGACCAGTGTATCAATCCAACAGAACTGAAACTGGCTGCGAGGGACTTGAGATAAAGGGAATAAAACTAACCCACAGGCAAGGTTTCTCAAGTAAAGAACAACTGGAAAATAAAGACCTCTAACATCCATCTGCATTAAACTGGAGCTGAGTTCGTTAGCAACCTTTATAAATCCTGCCCAGTCCTCTGAAGTCCATCTGGTCGGAGCAGTTGAAGACCACCACGTACTTCCCCAGGCAGCGGCCCATGTCCTTGGTGGTCTCGGTCTTCCCCGTCCCTGCAGGCCCTGCTGGGGCCCCGCCCATGCTCATGCCCAGGGCCTGGGACAGCGT
The DNA here is from genome assembly GCF_038355195.1 of Osmerus mordax. Taxonomy (NCBI): domain Eukaryota; kingdom Metazoa; phylum Chordata; class Actinopteri; order Osmeriformes; family Osmeridae; genus Osmerus; species Osmerus mordax. The sequence continues at coordinate 1,078,510 of NC_090057.1, read as the reverse complement.
GATGTAGCACCTGGCCAGCATGGAGCACACAGGTGCAGCGTCTGAAGCCTGCTTCAAACTACGCTCATCTGCCTCTCCCCTCGCCTGCTCCCCTTACCTGTCAGTGAGAGGGGTGATGACCAAACGATCTGTGCAGCCCAGGAACTCGTTCTGATATACAAAGTCGACATCAGTAATGGACACAAGGACGTGATCCACATCCTCCTTGAAGTAAAACCTGCTCTGCTTCAGCCACTCAAAGTCAGTGGTGGATCTGACGTGCATCTTTACCTGAGGAGCAATCAATCATTTGAGCACAAATCCAAAAATATGAGTTGAGAACTACATGACTCAAAATGTTTGTCTGGTTTTTCAATGACTCACCAAGTCGTCAAAGATGTCCCTCTGATGCACATGGATGGTGACCAGAGTCTCAAACTTGACACGGTCAAACTTGGTCAGGTCATGTGTGGTCTGTGAAATGAGCATGTTGAGCAGATCAAGGAACTTCTGGTTCATGAGAGGCATGATCTTCTTGTCATCTTTGGCGTTGCGCAGCGCCTCTTCTGAGTCTCGTGTCCACAGCATCTGGATCCCCAGGAGGCCCACCTGACCACACAAACACAGCACGCGCACTCTGACACTCACAGACAGTTCTCCTACTATGGACTATTCAACCTATCTTAACTCCCAAACCGTATTTGGTTTGAGTGGTACTATGAGGCCCTTTGAGCCGCTACCCCCACCTGTGCTTGGAACTGGTTGAGGAAGGTGAGGAGCTGGAAGCCGGTGTCATTGATCTGGATGTCGGCTGCTTTGATGACAGAGTGCAGGGAAGACTGCTGAAGCTGCTGCAGCTCCCCCAGCCACAACTCCACCGGGCCCCTGGCCATCACAGGGTGGTCCAGCTGCACACACACACACACACACGCACACACACACACATACAGGCAGTCTAAGGATAGTTGGGGATGCTGCTATGTTAGTCAAATAAAAAGGATGTTACATACCGGCACTTTTTCTCCCTCTTGAGAAACTACAGCTATTATCTTGTCGTAGTCTTTGGCATGGAATTCAACTTCGTTGACATTGTCAAACACTCCCAGGAGGTGAGGCTGAAATGTTTCACTTATCAATATGTTTTTACATTATTATCATAAAGATAAACATTGAGGATGTAAGGGGTCATTCATACCTGAATGGTGTGTGAATCACTGGCTTGTCCAAGGATCTCCAGAAGAGAGGGATCAGACACGAAGAAGAATCTGGGGAACTGAAGCCTCTTTTTCTCCAAGTACCTGTTGATAAACAATGTTGTGGTTATCAGGAAAAATAGCCTTGCCATTTGTGTTTATAAGATGGCGTATGCAGCTTAATACTGTTTGGTTTAGATTGACTGGCTTTCTAAGTTGCCATGGTACTGAATGAAGAGTGAGTGTGTTAGTGAGGACTGACCCTGTGAGAGACTTCTGACAGAGCTCCAGCTGTTCCTGGAGGTAAGGCAGGAGCTGGCCCATGGTTTCATCGCCCACACAGCACTGCACTACATTGGGGATCTCATGAGCTCGCTGCATGATCTTGATCCAGGCTTTGTCAATGTTCTGAAAGCGCTTTGCTTCCTAAAGAGAAATCGTAATAGAGTATATCTCAAGAGATGAGTGCATATTTATCCTAATGAACACTGTAGTGACTGTTTATATATTACAAATGTAGAAAGACTGATGCTGTACTTGTGGTAGCTGTTTGGCAATGTCTCCTCCAACAAACACAGCCTCCAGATAGACCCACAAGTTCTGGACAATGAGCCACAGCTCAATGATGTCAGAGGAGGTGGAGAGCTTAAAGACCCAGTTCTGGATGTCCTTCTTGAAGGGGGCATTATATCTGGGTAAAAGTGCGATGACATCAACTATTTTTACTACTGCTGTTTAAATCAGTTTGAAACCAGTTTGGATCCCAGTCAGTGGCATTCTTGCTTCTGTAGGTGGGGGCAGGTTTGACACCCAGCCTTCCAGTAGTGAGTAGGTGAGTGTGTGTTGTTACCTGTTGCTGAGCAGTGAGCCCAGCAGCATCAGGCTGTCCTCCATGGCGGTAACGATCTCAGCCGTGTCGGTGCCTCGCAGCATCAGCTCTCCTCGGCCCTTGAAGTTCATGAAGCTGAGAGACAGGCTGGACCAGACGTCCACCACCTGAGACAGCTTGGCTTCGATGTCCTTCTCCTTCACAGCTGAGATACAGATATCCTGAAACACAAACAGCGCTTCAACGAGGGAACTAGGGACAGAGTAACACAACCACTGAAGTGTTATTAGCAACGTGAAAACGTTTCCAGTGTGAGACGTTACTCACCTCAATGTCCTCCTTGTACTTCAACAGGGGTGCTTCCATAATGTTCTGCAGAGAGAAGGTGTCTGAATCCACCTCAAACTTGTGTCCCGTCAGACCAGTGATGCGGTCCCAGTGCCTCTGCTTCATGGCCTTGTTGGCCATCATCTCCAGCAGGGGGCAGGACTCGCTGAAGTCATCAATCCTCTTCTTTAGATCCTGGAAGGCCTTCCAGTCCTTCAGACCCTTGGGCAACTTGCGGCACCTAAAGGTTAAACATGTGCCTTAAATCTCAACGGGAGAGGAAACAGAGTAAGGTCTCCGTACGCAGCAGGAACACAGAGCCACATTACCTGTTCTGAAATTCTAACAGCTCTGCATTAATCTTCTCAATGTCCACCTCTGTCCACAGGATGTCGTAGTACCCACTGATGTTGTTCATCACTGTGTCATAAAGGCCATAAAGCTTCTGCAGAAGGCCCAGCTCTTTCCTGTGAAGATGAGTCAGATCAGCATCATTTTGTTTTTAAAGCCCATCCGGTAATAGATGGCTGTACAAACAAAGTCAGTGGATGAGTCACCAAATATTTACTAGTATGACCTCTTACTTAGTTTGCTGCAAAGTTTCGTAATCTGTGACTGGCAAGCCAAACAGCTGCTCTCCAGAGGAATATGTGATGAACTTCCTGTACAGGTCATCAAATCTGGCCTGGGGATAAAAACAGAAAAACAAGTGACCCACGCTGATAAGGTCTGTTCAATTACCTAAATAACATGACAATGTGCCTCAACAGGCTCTACCTGAGAGATCTGAAGCCTCGCGCTGGCCTCTTTAGGAGCAATCCCTGGTACCATTGGACCTTCCTACAAGGGGTAATGACTCATTTACATGTATTTATTCAGCAGACACTTATCTACAGTGACTTACAGCAGGGGCCTTGGGACTTGCAATCTCTTGATCTGCAGTTAAATACTCATGTACCACTGTACCCATCTCCCTAAATGACATATGTTTATTATGGAAACATGATTTTGAATCGCCCTCTTTACCTTTTCATACTGGTCTGAAAATGTTGTAACATCCTTTTGGAAGACAATGACTGATTCCAACATATTTTGCTTGAACTTGGGTTGAACACGAACTAGCTCATCTTGCACTGATCTCTGGAGAGTACATTTTTAATTAATTGATATCAGTCATATGTGTACAGCACACCAAAGGATCCTATAATCAACTGACCGCCTTGGACTGCAGTTTAATGAAGGAGTATCTGAGAGTGTCCACTCCTTCTGCCTCCTCTTTAGTCACCTCCACCTCAAACCTATTCAGGATGCCATAGGCCTCCTGAGAAGACATACACATACAGACCAATGTGACAGCATGTCCAAATCTGGGAGCACCATGATATACACGTATGGGTAATGCTCATACCTCGATGGGCCCCAAAGTCATGTCTATCTTTATCTCCGAGTCCCTGATGTCAGACAGAGCTTCCATGGCGAAGCGGACATCCTCCAGGTCAGCGATGGGTCTGGAGAGCTTTTTGAGGTGCTCTGTAGTGAACGTTGAGATCTCCATCATCTTGGTCTTGTATTCCTCGTTCAGGTATCTGCACAGCAGCTTCTTCCAGGCCTTCGCCTCCACGGTCAGGGACATTTTTAGCGGAGCTACAAGGGAATCAAAATGAAATGATTAAATGTTCATTACATTCCTTAGAAATCAACAGCTACAACACTAGTGTAGTAACAAACACAGTTTGCCTACCTGTTGACAATTCAATACATCCCAGAATAATTGTCCCCTTGATATCCTCAATCTCTTGTTCAAAGGACAAATAGTGCAGAATCTCAGACTTGATCTGAGTCAGGTATGGGCCACTGTCCATAAATTCCTATTCAATTACCAGAATTAAGAATTGTATGAGTTATAAAAACCACATGATGGAAGAACAGACACTACAACAACATCTCGGAAATAACAAGTGTGTATAAGTAAGACCCTCCGACCCACCTTGACTTTGGCTTGTCTGTCCTCCGCCCAGATCACCTTGAACGGGAGGAACAGCTTCAGGACATCACTGGCTGGTTTCCTCAGAGAGTTGACCGATGACGTCAGGAGGGCCACCAGCTTGCACACGTCTTTGTGCTCAGCCACACTCTGGTAGAAGTTCTTCAGCTTGGCTACGCCCACAAAGATACAAAATATGTTTTCAGTGCCAAACAAATCTCCTTATAGCTGTTCCTGGATCTGTGCTCGTCTAGGTAGCATTGTTCTGTGCAGGTGGGTCGTGGTGTTTGCATGCTGAGCTTTGAGCGGCCTCACATTTGGCACAGGGCTTGTCATCAACGCAGCGTTCCTGCCCCCAGCGTGCCACTCCTCGACTGACCTCCAGGATCAGGTGCACCAGCCGGATGATGGCCTGCTGGATGTCATCCAGACTGGGCACCATAACCTGGAACCAGATCCAATAAGATTCTGAGAAAGTGATAGAAGCAAGTATACCTAAAACCTTCATCCCCTTAAAAAAGCTTGTGTTGGAAAATGACATTACCACATTAGGTATGGCAAGGTGTACTTCAGACTGGATGAAATTGACCAGCTCATCTGACTTCGAGGTGAATCTGCCTTTTCTTGCAGACAGCCTAACGGATATTTAAACAAATATGAGTACTTCATAGCACTAAGGTTAAGTAAACATTTACCTGATATAAAGACCACTCAATAAGAGTTGCATTCATATTTACGTTGTAACAAAAATCCTTCTCTTCAAAGTGTCCAGAGACAATCTTGTTGCTTTGACCAATGCATCCAGTAGCTTGGAGCTGAAGCACGTGTACATCTCTTTGCACTCCTGAAATGATAAAAGGAGTTATTGATCCAACCTCTTCTGTCAGCATTCCATGTACTTTGCTTCAGGACGTGCCTTCTCAAAGTCATCATCTTTGTCAGCTTCCTGGGAGTCTGAATTCAGCCCATCCTCGTCAGCTGGAGCCTCCACTTCCTCTGAGAATGCAACACGTTTCTTTTCTGTAATGCAGAATTACAGGGGAGGTCAACATAAACACAAATGTAACATGGAGTGTTGTGCAATTAATACCTTTGGCTTCTTTTGACTATTTTTAAAAAGTACCTGTAACAATTGGCTCCTCTCCAGTTTTTTTGTTTTTCTTGGACTCATAGATCAGTTTGAACGTCCAAATCAGCTCCTTCACAGCCTCCTCAACCTGCACGCTCCTGCGCTCTAAAGTATTGGCCCACTCTGCACACTTATTCTAAAAAACATGGACACAAACATTTTCTGACACTACATTGACTTTTTTTCAGGTGGTAAAACAGTAAACCCTTGTGTGATGTGATCTCCTACCTCATTGATGCTGACGAGGGCTTTCAGCGAGGAGGACCTGTCCTCTGGGAGCTCCACCAGAACAGTCTCTGAGATGTCTTGAAGGGCAGCATCAACGTGCATGTCACAGATGTCACGCACCTAGTCACAAACAGGCCAGGGCACACGCTCTACTGGAGAACCATCTGACATAGGGTTTATTTTGCATTCCAACATTTCTCTCACCCATGTTTATTTTTTACCTTTTGGAGCACCTGGGTCAGATCCGCCATAGCAACATCAACATTTTTGAAGAAGTTGTCTAGGATGAGAGATGACCAGTTTAACAGAACCAAACCATGACGAAGCACGCACTCCACCTAAACCAAATATAAACATAAGTCATGATAAGCAGAAATACTAGAACTACAGTCAAATGACAGGGTTATAATATTATGTTTCAACAGCTTCACATTAAAAAAAAATTACAATCTCACATTTTTGATTTTGGATGCCATCATATTGTAGAAGAAAGCAGGTATCTTATCACAAGTTTCCTCAAAATGGGCAAGAATAGTCTAGAAGGAAAGAAGTCAAATATATTGGACGGTTGTCTCTGCGTACTATTCCTGAACATGTAATAATGTGAGTAACATGACCTCTAGGCGGAGGCACTATTCCTGAACATGTAATAATGTGAGTAATATGACCTCTAGGCGGAGGCGGTTGGCCTTTATGGTGCGTTCCGTCTTGACCATTCTCAAGGCCTGATCAGGAACCTCCAGGCCCATCTTCAGCATACACTTGGTCTCTCGGATGATCTCAGTGATTTTAGGATCAAAGTTAACAAGTAGTTTTCCAGTGCTTGGGTGGCGAACTAACAACGTAGCTTGTAGAGCTGTAATGTAAGAAAGTAAAAGGTTGCTGCTATATGACATTTTAAAAATGTATTCAACTTTTCCCTCTTGCTTGAAGGGCAGCAACATAGAATCCTATGTACATACAGTTGATTGTAATTTTGGGAAGACACCCAAATTCCTTGTAAAAAAACTGCATTTTGTGCAAGAGAACTTATGTAACTGCCAGCTACTGGAAGATGTTGACTTGGTTTACGCAATATGAGGAAGTGATGTGTGCCTAGTGAATTGAAGTGGGCGTATGCAAGTTGGAAATCAGTTGGTCTTTTGTCAACGTGCCAAGCGTAACTATTGGCGTTTCGGTCACAATGAATTAAAGGCAAAATGTCATTTCAAAATGAGTAAGAATTTTAGTTTTCATTGGTTTGGCGGGCCACCTTTATTAGCCTAGCAGACCACTAGTTTGGGAATCGCTGATCTAAAGGTTGACGCAAAACATGACGTCATCACGTAATATAGAGACTTTACAGAGTGACTTCTGGTGATATTTTTTTCCCAATAGGATGTAAAAAATAAAAGGATAGTAGTGGATGTAGTGTGAGTTAGGGGGTCTATGATAATAATATATATGTCAGATAATAGTAGTGTGGCTTGCAGAGAGTAACCACACATAATAATTGGTTTGGAGTATGTCTAAAATATATTTCTTCACAGATGACTTACCATATTGGAGTTGTGTGACCTCCCTAATCCAGGCTCTGTAGTAAAGAAGCTCAAACTCGACAAACACTGCCGCAGTGCGGTTAAACATCTTGACCACCTCCTTTCCCTCCGTGGTGGACAGGATGTTTGAGTTTTTCTATGGATAACATGATTACACCTCAAGTTAACCCACAGAGTGAATGTGTGAGCATACATGTTAAGGTTTGAAAGATGATTCGGCTCATAGTCCTACCTGTATGTAGTCTATGGGTTCCTCTATTCTCCTGTACAGCTGTTTGACCCAAACAATCCTACCAGCTACTGGAGGCATGTTCCTGGCTAAAGGAGGGTCCTCTCTGTGTGTCTGGTAGAGCTATGGGTGCCAAAGCAATGTTTTAGATCCACAGTTATACAGAGGTTAAACACATGCAACTCTGCAACTTTAATTGCAAAATGTTAGTTAACAGACCTTCTTCACATACTCCAGCTCTGAGACATAGTGCTGAAAGATAAGGCCCACTGTGTTGGATATTTCTGCTTGTAAACAGGGCATGTTCAGCTTCTGAAATCTGTGGATATTAGAACTATTAATATGCCTGAAATCACAGAGCATTGGACTGACCGTTCAATAATGAGCCACTTAAATCTTAATTAACATTTTAAATGGTTGCAGCTGGTGATCCACACCTCTGAAGGAGACCAAGGGCTTGCTGAGAAGATAGGATTTTGGAGAAACAGGAATTCATGAAAATCTGTAGCTGGTTCTAATGGAGAGAATGTAAATCATGATCAGTAATAAGCTTTAAATTTAAGTCACACACCAATTCAAACGTATTTTAACCCTTATGTTATCTTCGGGTCATTCTGACCCATCAGTCATTGTGACCCACCTTCGTATTGCGACAAATTTACCTCATACAAAAACAAAGTGAAGCATTTTCTTTTAACTGTCGGGCTGTCTCGGACCCCCCACATTGGAATGGTTAAAAGAAAATTATTTTTATTTGTTTTTGTATTGGGTAAAATTGGGTAAACACAACGATGGTTCGTTATGAACCTTTGGGTCATGTGACCCGAAGGCAGCACGAGGGTTAATGAGTAGTCTCTGAAAAACCAACCTCAAGGTTATTCATCTGAGTCATGAATTCAGCAAAGTCCACCTCAAACTCGGCTTTCCTCGGAGCCAAGATATCGTACTGCTTCTTCTTCATGGTTAAGTACATGTTCTGGAACTTCCCAGCCAGTGTATCGATTCCTTCGATGGTTGATACTCCAAGAACAGAGAAAGTCTTCACTGCTGTAATCATTTGGGTTATCTAGACAAAAAAAAAGTGAGTAAAAGCCCCTCAGGATCAAGGAGGGTGATGGAATTCACAATGCTGAAAGATAGCACAAGAGCAATACACACCTTTTCCAATCTTTTGCAAAACCCTTCAAACTTGCCAAATATGTACATCTCCGACACTTCGAAAGGCTTTTCCCCAGGCCTCCCCATGGTCTGTTTCCTCGTCTCATGGAAGCAGGACTGATACTCCCGATACAAGCTGATACAGTCCTATAAACACGACACAAAAGAGGGAATATCAGTTCAAATCACTGGATGATTGTTATGTTCTGCTTTCCTGTTGTGTGATCAACATGTGTGGTAATGGGACGGCAGTCACCTGTATTTTCTTAATGATGTCCTGTGTGCCCTGGTCCCACACTCGGCAAGACCCGTTGTCAGTAATATAGGCTCTGCATGCTGTGACCATCTGATTTGTAACCTGGCACATTTTACATCCACATTTTATAAACACTTCCCGTTAATTAAAACTCAGTCCCCAAGTTGTCGATAGCCTCACAGGAAAACATACTTTGATGAAGAGTGAAGTCATTCTCTCAGATGTATTGTAATATTGTGAAACACTGTGAATCATTCGAATGGCATTGATAAGGTTCGGAATGCTCTTGGCCATGGTGACCTGAAAAAGCACATGCACGCATTACACACAAACAAATCAATGCTCAAATTCATGTACAACCAGAATTCATTTTAAAATATACCGGATCACAGTTGTAGAGAGGTTGGCAGACTTTTTCCAGGGTATACAGGAATTTCACGTTATCTTTGGCCTCGTTTGCACAATTCGTTATCCTGACATCCAGCTCCTTCCATGTCTGCATTATGGTAGAAACATTTGCCAATAAAAGTTGTTTTTTTGTTATCTTAGACATTCATTATATCGCTTAATAATGGCTTTACAGCAGTCACCTTCAGCATTTTGGAGCGGTTGATATTGAGCACGTTCACCACTGCCTTGCACTCCGGGCCCTTGATATGCTCGATGATTGAGTTGAACTTGGCTGACATCCTCTTCCAGTGCTCTAACTCAGTCAGCGGTCCAGAAGCATCAGCCTCTTTCCTCATCTGATCGCTTTCTGTGAGGACCTGGAGATCACAGAAAAGGCTCTCTTACAAGGTAGAACACAATCATAGAATATATTAGGCTTTTGTATAGAAGTGTGTTTCAAATATATCAATGCAAGCATACAACACACTCCAATATTTACCTGTTCAATCTGTTTGTACCACATCATCAACACTCCTTCAAGTTGATGCACCGTGTCATTGTCTGCAGCTGCTGTCTTAATGTCTTCGAAGGACACCAGCCTGGAGAAGTCGACACCTTCAGCTGGCTTCAGCTCAACAGTACCTTCGATGCTTACTTGGATTCCTGAAGTGTATCATAGCAGTAAAACGTTTACATCACATATCCACTGTAATTATATTAATCTAACCTAATGACAATACTGTAAATAGGCCTATGATGACAATTTAGACTTCTGTCTTACCATCAAGGAAACTAACATAGCGGGTGATGGTGTCTTTGAAGTTCTCTTTAACTTTTTCTCCATGTTTAGACTGATTTAATGCTCCCCAGTTTTCTGTTGCATTGACAGCTGGCAATAAAATCTTTGAGTACAGATTCATGGTGCCTTTTAGAAGACCATCAGTGGCATCAAGCATTGAAAAGAATACCTCCTGTAAAGCAATGGATTATGACTTTTCTGGTTGTCTTTTCCACATCTCTCACATACTTAATACAAACTGCTACTTCAATGAGAAATGTCCATTTAACAGAATCTCACCTCATGTATGCTCTTTGGGTTGACAGGCGTCTCCACTTTAGTTCGCACAAAAAAAAGGCACAACCCTTTAAGACATACTTCTGACAAATTGGCTACAAACAGTCTCATTAACTTGGCTCCTTTTGCAGTTCCAGGGAAAGTGCGTCCACATTCTGAAATGTAATTCATTCACAAATGTCAATTTAGGTAGATGATAAAGAGGTAACGTTTGGGCAATGAGTGATATTAATTAAGTTAAAAGTCATGATAGTGAGTAATGATTAATTCACCTATTCCTGGGACTTCAGTCTCCTGGTACACAAATGCAATAGTCTTACTTCCACCTTTGGCAAAGAACTCATCAAATTGGGCAAACTGTCAAGAAATCAACGTCAGTTTTTGAACCACCACTTCGTTAAAATAAAATATATTATTTGGATAAAGGATGGGAGCTGATGAAACAACTCACAGATGGAGCATCTAACATAAAGTCCTCCACTGCAGATAGCTCAAGGGAAAGCCTGTCAGACAGAACCTCAAAGATGTACTTGTGCCCAACGGTAATCTGTTTCCTCCTAATCTCTCTCGCCTCCTTGTACCTGGCCTAAAAGGCGAGACAGTCAGTGTCTTTCTGGATCTTCTCACCAAATGTGTTGATAAAGCATTGGCGAGCCAATGAATGACAATCTAGACAGTAGTGACCTGCTTCTCCTTCATTGTCTCCTGCACAGCCTGAACGTTGCTGCCGGACCGACGGAACTTGCTTGCCCTTCGACCAACTGCTCCTCGAAATTCAGCTTCCTCATTGGTGTCCGCCATACGGCTGGAGTCAGCTGTGCTTTCTGGATTATTCATTGTTACCTGAATATAGTACCCAGTAGTTTATTGATAATAGCTAATACAGTAATATTAGTAATAAAGATGTCGGTTGTTAGCTTTGGTTGTCTACTAATCTGGCAAATATTCATTGTACCGTGTTAGGCTACTTACGCTAACAGTTTTTGAGTTAACTGCTAACCGATTTAGCTATTTAGTTAGGCTACTGTATGTATAGGCAGTTCGTTAGAACAGTACTGTAAACTACTATATATTTGTTAGCTAGCGAGAAAGCTCGGCTACTGTAGAGTAGATTTAGCACCATGAAGAGCGAGTACTAAACGGCGATCGGTTACACCACCTAGCTAGCTAGCTCCAGCGACAGTAAACACAGTACTAGCTAGGCAGGTAGCTACAGTAAACTAGCTAACTCTTACCTACAGTAGCTCTAGCTTGATAGATTAAATGTTCCTTTTCATTCAGAGTTTACGGTTGGTGTTCCATTTGGCGACATAGCTCATATTTATTTCTCTCGTTTGTAATAGTTTTTTTTAATTATTAATCTCACTTTTTGATCATTTTCTCGTCAGCTATATGCTTACAGAAATGAAGATAATTTAGTGACTACCTTTCAAACGGTTTACTAATTTAAATTCTAACCGCCGCTTAGCACACATACATAGTGCTCGAGACGGCATTTCCATCTAGTAGCAGAGACCGGCGACTGGATTTATTAGTCTTACTATACTCAAATGCTTGGAGGCATCTAGATAGCATCCGGCTAAACCGAATATGGGCATTTTTGAGGTGAACATACATTTCAAAGACAAGAATTACCCACGTATATCTGGGGTTTTGTGTCCACTGTCCACGCCATCCAAAAAGCTAAATTAGAAGCTAAACGCATCAACCCCATTAATCCGTCAGGCATTTGGACCCAACGGCCAAATAAGTGTAGAACGGCACTGTTTCCGTCTGTTCTGTAGTGGGCTGTTTTGGATTCATCCTGGTTTGGCTATCTAGACGAAGTTCCTACAAATTGTCTTGACTCATAAACCTGTGAGTCATGTAATTGTATGCACAAGACAAGAGGGAGGTTGTTTTGGTATAAAATAATTACATTGTATAACTACAATTACTTAATTCGGCTAGCTACCATGAAAGTAGCCAAGCAGTAGCTAGCTCCACTAGGACTGGTAAACTACTAGTGGCACTAGTAGTGGTCACGAAACATCACGGAATGTTACAAAAAATGTAATTTATGTAATATAAGTTAAATGCTGGATTTTGTCTGGTGATAGGCTATCTAATCCACCAGAAAAATATAACCTAATACATGACTGAGGTACAGTACAGATTTGGGATTATGTAAAACACACAGGTAACGTTAATACTTTGCTTAAGGCACAAAGGCACACCGTTTTAAGATGCCTTAGCTCAGAGTGACGCAGCATATACCGCTGGCCTTTGCCCCAGTACCTGAACAAGGTGTGTGGTTAATCAAACATGTTAGAGGAGACCTGACTAGGAAGAGGCACTGAGAAACAACTGTGCTTTACTTCAGTCGACCAGCCATGTCGGGAAACCCAGCTGTAGTGATGCGTCTCATGGCCTCAGCATACGCTGTAGCCGAGAAGGCAGGGGCAATCACAAGGAGGGTCCTTCAAAGTGGAGACCTTGGCATTGTGGAAAAGGTAGGCTGAGATTCACTGGAATTTCAATCCGTCAGCAGTGAAATGCATGCATTGTCTCTCTTATTGAAGCGTTATTGCTGTGGTACTCCTGTGTTCCAGACAGGAGCCAATGACTTGCAGACACTGGCAGACAGGCTGGTCCAGCAGAGCATCTGTGCTTCTCTGTCTAAACACTTTCCCCAAATCACCATCATTGGAGAGGAGGTAGGAGTGTGCAAGAAGACTCAGGCTACGAAATTAAATTAGGATCCACAATAACTCATAAAATAAGTCTGATCATCACCCGTTTGAAAGGATCTGCCAGAAGAGGAAGTGAAGGAAGATTTGATTGAGAGCGGGCAGTTTGAAGAGATCCTGCAGAAGGCCTGTCCAGTTGAATACAACACCTTGAAAGAGGAGGAGGTAAGAGGGGTATATATACAGACAGGTGTAGTTCTGCCTTACAGTATATGCCATACATGTCAGAAATGAATTGCGTATGTTGTGTTTCTCATCTTAGTTGGTGGTCTGGGTTGACCCCCTCGATGGGACTAAAGAATATACTGAAGGTAAACTTATTCAAGAGTCTTAACAGTGTTTTTTGTTACTGTAACTTCCCTTCTCTATCTCTCTGGAGCCTGTGTGTTTTAGCCTTCATGTCTCCACACCCTGACGACAAAAATGATGGAGTTCCTCCTTCCTTGCATGACTTCATAGATGGGAGGGTTTTGATTGACTTAGTTGTCCACCGCAGACAGTTACTCCGTCAATGTAGGTTGTCACAGCGACACCTCATGACCATGCAGTGGAAAAGTGCCTTCAGGATTGCTCCTGTTCTTTCACTCTCACCTCTCTCTCCCCCTACCCTCTCTCTCTCTCTCCCCCTCCCCCCTCTCTCTCCCCCTCCCTCTCTCTACCCCTCCCCCCTCTCTCTCCCCCCTCTCTCTCCCCCTCCCCCCTCTCTCTCACCCTCTCTCTCCCCCTCCCCCCTCTCTTTCCCCCTCCCTCTCTCTACCCCTCCCCCCTCTCTCTCCCCCCTCTCTCTCTCTCCCCTCTCTCCCCCTCCCCCCTCTCTCTCCCCTCCCCACCCTCTCTCTCTCTCCCCCTCCCTCTCCCTCTCTCTCCCCCTCTCTCTCCCCCTCCCCCCTCTCTCTCCCCTCCCCACCCCCTCTCTCTCCCCCTCTCTCTCCCCCTCCCCCCTCTCTCTCCCCTCCCCTCCCCCTCTCTCTCCCCCTCCCTCTCTCTCCCTCTCTCTCCCCCTCCCCCCCTCTCCTGTGCGTCCTGTGCTGCTGACCAGCGGCGCGGTGTCTCTACCTCCCAGACCAGGCCGAGGTGTCCCACACCAGGCTGGATGCTTCTGAGCGTCGATGCACGGCGCTCCGTATGGTGACAGGAAGAGGGGCGTGGGACATGGAGGGACATGTGCTGGATACTGGGGTGGCTTTAGTGAGGAAGGGGAAATAGCCAGTAGAGGGTTGTGGGCTTTTGTTTTTCATTCCAGCTTTATGTAGTTGACTGTTCCTGGAACATTGGAACATTCTGGATGTGTCAGTGCTGTGTTCTGGTTCAGCTCAACTCAACTCACTGTTATGTCATCTGATCTTAGGGCTTTTGGATCATGTGACTGTGCTCATTGGAATCGCACATGGAGGAAAGGCTATTGCTGGGGTCATAAACCAGCCATTTTACAATTATGAGGTACCAAGATATTGAAATGCAATATGTTATCCTGTCTGACTGACCAAGTCCTTTATGAGCAGCGTGTGTGACTGGTAGCTTGGGGCAGGTGCAGAGCTGGGCAGGACCCTGTGGGGAGTGCTCGGACTGGGAGCCTTTGGGTTCCAACTACAGGAAGTCCCAGACGGGAAGCGCATCGTCACTACCACCCGTTCCCATAGCAACAAGCTAGTCACGGACTGTGTCCAGGCCATGGAGCCTGACGAGGTGATCAAAGTGGGCGGAGCTGGAAATAAGGTAAACATAGGTGAAAAATACATGTAAGATAGTGTGTTTGCTATGAATGTGATATTGAGTTGCCCTCCTTGATTCTTCCCCCTTGTAGATTATCCAGCTTGTGGAAGGGAAGGCCTCTGCATATGTGTTTGCCAGTCTGGGGTGCAAGAAGTGGGACACATGTGCCCCTGAAGCCATCCTGCATGCAGTGGGAGGTAAAGCTCATCCTCATCCTCTCTGACATGCTGAGTGACGCTCTGTTTCAACCTCTAATGAACACCAGACAGAAATCTCTCCTTTGTGTAACATTTCTCTCTCTCTGCAGGCAAACTGACAGACATGCATGGCAATGCCTATCGTTATGACGCCAATGTGAAGCATATGAACTCAACAGGAGTGCTGGCCACTCTACGCAACCACCAGTACTATGCCAGTAGGGTGCCACAGTCTGTTCTCCAGGCCCTGAAGACCGACTGAGACCATTCTTGTCATCAGGTTGACAAGAATGGTCCTGTACTATAAGTGGCAGGGATAAAGTGGGATATAGATATTATTGTTAGAAGATACAGTTATCTTCTTAATCACAATCATGTACCTTATGTTCTTGTAAGTGAATCAGAATGCATGTTGTTTTTGATATCTGTTGTGTAATAAAAACACTTGTGACTGAACAGTAATATTTACATGACAAGTGTGGCCGAACATCAACATCACTCTTCTGTTTATTTCATTCAAAGGATCTGAAACACTTGTACAAATCTTTAGACACTTACAGTTTCCAACTTGAATAGACCAACAGATTAACAAAGAAAAAGGCAAGATTTTAATCAAAATCTACATTTGTTTTTAAATCATTAGAATATTCCTGTAAATGTTCATTAGTTGGATGAAAATGACACTGATGCGCAGTGTCATCTTATATGAGTGTACAGCTAGCATGAACACCCATGTTTACATTTGATATTTGGATCTGTCACTTGTCCATTCTTCCTCAACCTCTTGGTCGTTCTTACAAACATGTACCAGTAGGTGGCGCACTGTTAAACGCCAGTGCCATCTCTGCCTTCCACTGCGCTTGGTGAGCGTGTGCACAACCTCGCTATGATGATGTCATCTGCTATGTTTACATCAACTGAAAGTACAAAAAAGTAGCAGGATTTTACAAATGGTAACAACACATTTGTGCCTTTCATCTCTAAAGTGTGCTACTGCACTTATCAAGATCAATGCATTCCTACAGGCAGGCACAGCGGAACATCTATTTCCATAACAAACAGTCCTTAGTAATGGAAGCAGGATCAGAGAAGTTGCTGGTATGCTTGATTTAAACAAACAGGCATGATGTCACACACCTGATGTGCAGGGCCAGGGTTAGGACCCAGACACTGTAAGGTTGCTTATCTGCCAACAGAATTTCATACACAGATATGTAGTAGAATGTTAACTTGCAATGTGTCCGCTTTTATACCATGGACCATTTGTTTAATATACATTTTAATCGCGTCCTGTTAAAACATTTTCATCTCCATGAGGAGAAAACATTCTGGAGTCCAACGGGTTGGTATGACACCATACTATTCATTACCATACCGAATCAGTGTTAGTAGAAGGCCGAGATGTCTAGTACCATGAGTACGTCAACAAGGTGTTCGTGCCTGTGAGGGGTGGGTCTGACTGGTGTGTACTGGTGGGGGCGCTCCACAAAGCATGCTTCTCAAATCAGCCAACCAGGTTTGAACGTTACAGCTCTTGAAATTAGCAAAAAAATATACTTTAATGAGTTACCAAGAGCGTCAATTATTTAGACAATTCAAAAGATAAATAAAGCACACAATGTTTTTAAAAGTATTTTGTAACATCTGTCTGGCCGACTAACAATTCTGGCTTTCTGGAACACCCCCGAAGTCTGGAAGAACCTGGAGCGGGAAGCCCATCACGCAACTCTAACACGCACACACACACACACCAATCAAATTCCCCTTTTGTTGATCTGAAGGCAGAAAAGTGTCCTTTCCAAGAGACGAGCCCCTTACACTAAAGGTTAGGTTCATATTGCTGCACTTTGGAATAGCGAGGGCAGAGCAACACGTCGTTGAAAAAACACCATCATAAAAATACCAACAAACAAGCCAAAACAAAAACATTATTCACAGCAAAATGTATGTTAACACTTATATGAAAGAGCTGATAGGGAGAAAGGGTGGTGGAGAGCTCCCCATTGGCTAAGGAGGGGGCTTGGCAAGGGGGGGCAGGGAGTGGGCCAATCATTCACCTCTTCTTGGGGGCTTGGGCAGTACGGGGTGGAGTGACCGGGCGTCCAGAGTTCACCCCTCCGTACTGGTACTTTGCCTTTTTCTCTGACGGCTTCAAGATCTGAGAGGGACAAAGGCAGAGCTGAGCAGCAGACTGGCATCGTCTCATCCACAGGACGGCGGTTTGACTGTGTTTGCGTTTCTTACCTGAAAGGAGCACATGAGCGATTCGTCCACACTCATCATGCCTCCAGCGTTGTCGAACTCCCCACAGTAGTTGGGGGCGGAGAACAATGTCACCAGTTGTCTTTTGGCAAAGAACTCAT
Source organism: Osmerus mordax (assembly GCF_038355195.1). Classification (NCBI taxonomy): domain Eukaryota; kingdom Metazoa; phylum Chordata; class Actinopteri; order Osmeriformes; family Osmeridae; genus Osmerus; species Osmerus mordax. The sequence goes on along the minus strand of NC_090057.1, from coordinate 1,061,193 downwards.
ACCCGTCCTCAACCACCTGTATCATAGCAGAGGGCAGGTTGGAATCTCTCAACAACATTCCCTCCTGAACAAGGACCTTGACACGCAAATCAACGAAACTCCTCCACTGACCACAGCGGTAGGACTGCTACGGAACAGACGGCAGAATGGGAGCTGTACCTGGTGGGCTCTGCAGATGAGGTCCAGGTCGTGCCGGTTGAGGAACTTGCTGACGACGTCGGCCCCAAACGTGAAAGACACCCCGCGGTCGTTCTCGCCCCAGCCCTGGACGTCCTTGTCGGGGTCGGACCACAGCAGGTCGCACAGCAGGCCTGACGGGGGAGGACAACGGTTACATCACAACTCAGACAACACGATCATCCTCCACCAGCATGTGGCGATGACACACCTGTGTCAGGAACATCAGTAGGTCTCATGATCCGGCGGATCTGCTCCATGGACTGTAGGTCAGGGGACAGACCTGCAGGATGGGAGAAGAGCATGACGGACAAGGACAGGAAGAAACACGTCACACTACATGTGTGAGGGAAGTAACTGAGGAACAGCAAGCACACCTCCGTGACAGCAGAAGATCTTCTCGTCGATGATGGCAGCGATGGGCAGACAGTTGAAGCAGTCCGTGAAGGTCTTCCACAGCTTGATGTTGAACCTGCGCTTGCCTGGGAAACACAAACATGTCAGTCAGACAGCATCACAGGCACTAGGAAACACAAACACACGTCAGTCAGACAGCATCACAGGCACTAGGAAGTCACATGGGCACACACAGAACGCATCCTCAAACACTAGACCACTTAAAGTAACGCGTCAGGAGGTGGGTGGAGGTTCCCCGTCTCACACTCATCGTAGAAGCCGTAGATGCGATTGATGGAGGCACACTCGTGGTTCCCCCTCAGCAGGAAGAAGTTCTCGGGGTACTTGATCTTGTAGGCCAGCAGGAGACAGATGGTCTCCAGGGACTGCTTCCCTCGGTCCACGTAGTCCCCCAGGAACAGGTAGTTAGCCTCGGGGGGGAAGCCTCCGTACTCAAACAGCCTCAGCAGGTCTGTGTACTGGCCGTGGATGTCACCTGGTGGGGGTTTTGGGGTGGTGGTGGGGGGCAGAGAGACAAGAGATGGGTGTGAGAGGAGAGACTGGAAGCGGTGAGGAGGAGAGAAGGGTGGGAGTCTGAGCTATGACTGTACCTGCCTGAAGGGAGACTGAACTGTCTTTCTCTTGCTCTCGCTTCACTGCAAGACACACTCAGGGGAGTCCCCCTTATAGTTCTCCCTGCTCTACTTATAAAGCACCAGCTCTGCTGCTGTATGGAACCCTAACTACCAACTCCAGCCTACGTCCAGCCAACGTGTGTGTGTGTGTGTGTGTGTGTGTGTGTGTGTGTGTGTGTGTGTGTGTGTGTGTGTGTGTGTGTAGAGGAGGCCATTTAGGTCTCTTCATAGACAGAAGGTTGACAATAAGATCTGTTGACCTCTGGGAGGGGAAGTAGGGACCCTGTGGTACTGCCCACAGGGCTGCTGTTAGTGTACTGACCACAGGGCTGCTGTTAGTGTACTGACCACAGGGCTGCTGTTAGTGTACTGACCACAGGGCTGCTGTTAGTGTACTGACCACAGATCTTCAGAGGAGCCTCCAGTTCCAGCAGGATGGGCTGGCTGAGGAAGATCTCCCGAGACTTGATACACAGCCCCCTCACCTCCGCCTCCGTCATCTGAACGATCTTCCCCGGACGACATCCCCGCACTGCATAGGAAGGGTCACCACCATCCTCATTAAAATGACACATATGCTCGGCTTTGCATATCGACAGATTAGACCGTTTTCATTATCCCCTTGTCTTAATGGCAACATAAGGCCCAAACAGAAGCAGATATCCAGTGCACCACTAAGGTGAAATATTTACAACAAATAATAATCTGTCACAAGTACTTTTTGTCAACTACATGTGACCAATACCAAGAGTAATGGCAAATGACAAATAAAAAAGTAAGATCTGTAAAATGGGGAAGTCAGGTGGCTGAGCGGTGAGGGAGTCGGACTGGTAATCCGAAGGTTGCCAGTTCGATTCCCGGTCATGCAAACTGACGTTGGGTCCTTGGGCAAGGCACTTCACCCTACTTGCCTCGGGGGAATGTCCCTGTACTTACTGTAAGTCGCTCTGGATAAGAGCGTCTGCTAAATGACTAAATGTAAATGTAATGTAAATGTAAAATCCCCTCCATTAAAATGATGAATGGTGTGGGAAGAATTAAGAACCTCTGAACACTTTAGCAAGGTTTTTAAATAGTATTTCAGTCAACAGAGTATGATGATGTAGGTGTGACCCAGAGCGCTCGGGGTGCTTAGTGATTAGCTACTGGAGTGAGAGGCTGCGGGAAATGTTCCAAGTGGGGCAGGCCGAGTGCATGGAACCAAATACCACACACAACACGGCTCAATGTTGGCCTATTTACATTTAGTCATTTAGCAGACGCTCTTATCCAGAGCGACTTACAGAAAGTACAGGGACATTCTCCCCGAGGCAAGTAGGGTGAAGTGCCTTTCCCAAGGACACAACGTCATTATGCACAGCCTGGAATCGAACCGGCGACCTTCTGATTACTATCCCGATTCTCTAACCGCTCAGCCACCTGACTCCCAATTTATTTAAATGATATTGACTCGGTAACTGTGGATATTGGTCTCCGTTTAGGATATTTATTATCTGCCAAGCTGAACTAATTAACCTTCCTCTTGTCTTGAAAAAATACCAACACGTTACACTTAGTTTACTTTGACCCAGGGTCCAATTTCTTTCATAATAACTCAACTTAGCTTTGGATACAAATGTGACATTTGGCACAGACTACAGTTATAAGTTTCGAATTCAACCAAATAGTCCTAAACAACATCAGCAGTTTTGTTAACTCTCAACCCCCCCCCCAAAAGGTAAAACTTTAAACATATGAAAGCCAGTGTACTTAAATTCAATGTTTTATATAATTTTCTTAGATTTGAATAAGATTTAAGGTCATTGTGACCCCAGGGCAACAAGAGGGTTAAGTGAGTGGAGGCCAGTGGACGAAATGTTAATAACCAGCCGTTGCGTTAGTATATTGTAGCGTGACCTTCGCAGCCACATCCAAAAATACGGGCTGCAATGACAAATATCGCTATTCTACGTACACACGGTTCTACGGTTACAAAACAGCCTAACAGCAAAATACCTTAACTTACGTCATCAAAACATCAACCACTGGCACAGTTTTGGCTGACCAGAAATACTGATTTATGATGGGTGTAAAGCTGTACCAACGTTATGCTCGAGCTACATATAGACGGCGATGACTGGGGAGGGGGGTGTGTTCCGCTATGTTGCTAGCTAGCTAGCATACCGAGGAAGCTGACAAACTGTTTACGGTTTTTTAACTAGCAGCTACAGCTAGAAGAAAAGCTACTTAGCTAGCTAGACAACCCCTTAACATAGCAGACAGACGAATGTTGATTCACGTTAGTGAGCGACTGAAATACAATATAGAGAAGTCGGTCGCTGTTTCCACCCAACTACTAGACAGCTACTGTAGCGTTTCACCGCCAACCCTTTTTACTTGGCAGACTGCCGCCCTGGGCGAAAACGGACGACACACGAGCTAACTAGTGCTAGCAACATTAGCTAGCCAGCAAAACATTAGATTACATACAGTAACTGTAGTTCTTCATGACCTGGCCATGATCAGTAACAGTAAAAAAATATTGAAATGACTAAGGTACCCACCACACAGTGATAAAAGCTGTACAGAATAGCATAGTTACCTTCAAGCAATCGAGAGATGATGCTGTCTACGTTCAGCTCGCTTTCCGCCATGTTTTCTAATAATCTCAGTAAAAGAATAATATGAAACCCGCCGCCAGGTGACGTCAAAACAGTCCAATAATCAATGAGCCCGACTGATTTTTAGAGACTCAGAAGGCAATGACTTTCCAGCCTCCACATACTGAAAATGATTATGCAGTAATGCGTAATGAATGGCTCGATCATCATTCAATATCTCCAACTTGGCCCAAACATCAACAAAACTAGAATATTACACATTCTCTGATCAATTAAAACTAAAAGCATAATTTTGGCATCACCTTTTATTGTTTAAAAAAACAATTATTTAATAATTGCATACATTCTTAATGGTAATTGGGAACATAAAACGTTTGTACTGTTTATACAATAAAATAAAATAGGGGAAATATAAATAATCTACAGTTATATTTACAGAATGCTTGGTAGAACATGCAAAACCCGTATTGTGTGATTATGTGTGCGTGTGTGAATGTTTGTGTATGTGTGTCTGAATGAGAGAGAAAAATAAAGAGAGAGAAAGAATGAAAGAAAAACTGTGCAGAAGTGGAAACAGTAGGCCAGTATCATCAACATCATTATTTCACAGCGCCTTAAAAAACAGTTCCTTTCATCTCTACCACTTTCTCCTCCTTCTTCCTTTGGTTCTGACGCAGTCTGTAAGACATGAGCAGCCAGGTGACCCCCCAACCAATAAGTAAACCGACCACAGCAAGAACAGCAGTCACCCACACAGGCACAGAAGAATCACACTGGATGATGGGGGCCGTGGGGCCTGGACTCAGGCTGGTGGTTGCCACTGGAGGGTGGACAGTGGTGCTGGGCTTTACAGGTGAGCTTGAGAGACTGTTGATCTTGGTAAAGATGAACGGATGATCCTAAAGGGGGAGAACAAACTAAGTTGCAAACAGGCAAATAGACGTAAATGACACGTGCGTCACACAAACTCATCTCAGATAAGTTGAACACTTGTTTCACCAGTAGACCGAGCTGCCACACTGTGTGTGAAGGGATTATTATGTGACGGTTACATACCTCAGAGGGGCACTTGATTTTGGAGCGATCATGTGTGAAGTTGTTGTACATGTGTTTCCTGCCCACCGGCTCCATCTGTGAAACACCACCAATGTTACTACGTTTACATTTAGTCATTTAGCACACGCTCTTATCCAGAGCGACTTACAGTAAGTACAGGGACATTCCCCCTGAGGCGTGAAGTGCCTTGCCCAAGGACACAACGTCATTTGGCACAGCCAGGAATCGAACCAACAATCTTATGATTAATAGGCTGCCTCCCTAACCGCTCAGCCATCTGACAGCCTAATGACTAACTAAGCTATGATCCTGGAAACCCAGAGCACAGAGTTTGAGCTCAACCACTTGTGCTTATGGTTTGATCCTCCATGTCTACCCTCTCGCTCACCATGTTGTTCCAGAGAGCGATGGCCATCTCCGCATGGCCTCGTTCGCTGATGTGGAAACAGTCCGCAGAGAAGAAACTCATGTCAGCTACTCCCACCTGTGAAAACAGACGGTTAGTATGTGTGTACATGTATGTGTGTGTATGTGTGGTCATTTATGTGTGTGTATGTGTGTGTGTTTGTGCTCAACATGCAGGCGTTCTAACCCCAACGTAAGGGACAAAGGAGCTGTGTAGGTAAGGTTGGAGGACAACAGTGAAATCCTCCCGCCCATCATAACGTTCTCCTGAGATCAGAAGCTCGCTCTCAATCTGTTCAAAATAAATATGAATAGAAGGAGATTAAATCTGTGCGTTTGAGCAAGATGGATTCATCTGTCATTTATTCCTGTTAAATCTTCAGACAGAGAATATCAAACATTTACATTTAGCTGACGCTCTTATCCAGAGCGACTTACAGTAAGTACAGGGACATTTCCCCCGAGGCAAGTAGGGTGAAATTCCTTGCCCAAGGACACAACGTCAATTGACACGGCCAGGAATCGAACCTGCAACCTTCTGATTACTAGTCCGATTCCCTACCCGCTCAGCCACCTGACTCCCCAAACAAATGTGACTTTATTATTAGTTGTGGCCTCTTCTCCCCTACCTGGTACTCTTTGTTGATACGTTTGATCTCTTCCAGTTCTGGAGAGTTATCATCTGGACTCATAAGGCAGGGACACTTATTCCTGTCCAGAGATGGCAGAAGTACACATATACGTAACCATAAATATTTCAACCATAAGTGGATATGTGGGCCATAAGAATGTCCCCCTTTTTTGAAAGCAGGTTTTGATTTACTTTTGAAAAATACTTTTTCAACCTTTACAAACAAAATAATTTTAGAAAACATCTAAAAATATATTTTTACCTCTGAAACAGGGAGCACAACGTGTTCTGCTGCTGCACCGTCCGAAGAGGCTCAAGCTGCAGTACCTCAGTGACACTGACCATTACTCTTGGTACCTGCAGAGAGAGAAACAGAGAGAGAGAGAGAGAGAGACAGAGAGAGAGAGAGAGAGAGAGAGAGAGAGAGAGAGAGAGAGAAAGAGAGAGAGAGAGACAGAGAGAGAGAGAGACAGAGAGAGTGAGAGTGAGAGACAGACAGAGGGAGATCATGACGATAGGTCGTGAGAATGTACATTTGTTTTTAGTTCAGAAAATGATTCTCATTTAGAAAGATACATTTAGAGTATCTACCAGGGGCGTAGCAGATACGTCCCTGGTAGATACTCTAAACGGCCCAATTTGTTCTAAGGCCTACCCAAAAACGAAAATATCTCAGAAAAATGATGTACCGGGTGCACATCGCAAAGTAAATAAGTTAAAAAAACTGAAAAGATGACTATCCATATTTTTCTAGGCCTACCCAAAAAGATTATTCTGGCTACGCCCCTGGTATCTACTGATCCACAAGAATGTTTCTCCTCACTGACCTGTTGGTACAGCATGTCCAGGCTCAACATCAGATTGTGGCTGTAGTTCTTTGGAGTCAGGTTGTTCTGAGGGAGGCATGGCAACACTTTGTTATGTATCCACACTCTGTAAAAACACTACTGGTGTGTCACCGTTCTGTCAGTCTGTTGTGTATCGCTTGGAGAGTACACATACCTGGTCTATGCAGAAATGACAAAGATCACTGCCCCCGACAAAGATGGTCACTAGCTTCCAATCATTTTCAAAATCCACTTGCTTTGGGTCGAACAGACAGAGGAAGACATGGAGGACAGGAGCACTTGTCAGATGATCCAAGCTTAACTTACTTTACTGAGTGTATCCAGTGAGTAAAATTGTTACCTTGTTTTCTTTCATGGCCTTGATCAACTGTTGGATCTGAGCTGGGATCTCACTAGGAAACAGCAAACATGGGTATAAGTGGGACTGACAGGAGAGGAGGAGAGAGACACGTCGGGCTGTGAGAGTCTGGCTGTACTTACAGGGTCATGGCCCCAGCCACGGCCATGTTGAAACCCTTCTGCCTTGAACCTTGACCTTTAGAGAAGCCCTGGAGGGAGGGGTTGAACTTCTTCAGAATGTCTAGAAGAAACAAACAGTTGTAGAGACAGCATGGACTACCGTCTTTAAGGGGTTAAGACGTGTACAGTGCCACTATCTGTACGTCAATAAGTTGTCCACTGTATTCAGAGAGTGATATCTAGTGGTCACATATGAGCATTGCAACACTCACTTGGCAGTGTAGTGACAGTCTCCAAGCTCTGGTCACCTCCAATACTGCAGGAACACAGACAGACACGCAAGAACATTTGTTTGGTAAATGTCACTTTTATAGAGACTAAGAGGCAGAGCCTCAGACCAAGCTCTCCAACAATGACCATGCATGGCCAGGCAGGCCTGGTGTACGCTGAAGGGTGTTTACATGTAGGAGTGTATGATTAGGCAGTGCTGTACCTCCATGAAACTCCTTTGTACTCTCGGTTGAGTTCAAAAATGTTCTTCGACTTGGCTGCAACCCCAGCCTGTGAAGAAAGAACATGCCGATGATGTACAAGGAAACAGATGTCAAATAAACAATTCTCTGACTAGATAGGAAACCAGAAATGATGATATAGATGTTATATAATGCTGTTGTCTGCATAAAAGATATTGAACATCAAAGGGATGTCACAATAGTTGAACTAGTTACCGATAACAAATGATAAGAGAGGTTCATAGATCATGGAAACTATAGACGGTTTGCTTAATCACTCACCCCCCCCCCCCCCCGACACACACACACACACACACACCACTCAGTCTTCTTGTATTTTCTTACAGTGATTGAGTCTCCCAGTGCTGCCACCACCTTGATGTCTGCTGGGCGCAGTTTGTGAACTGGGAAGAGGAGAACACATCAGTTTGTACTGCACCAAGTCCCTGTCATCTCCATCGCCCTGTCAGGGAGCCAGTGAGGTGAGCCCTGAGTCTCAGTCTAACCTGAGGAAGGCACAGATCTCACTTGAGGTAGGCACAGATCTCAGTCTCACCTGAGGTAGGCACATATTTCACCTGAGGTAGGCACAGATCTGACCTGAGGTAGGCACAGATCTAACCTGAGGTAGGCACATATCTCACCTGAGGTAGGCACAGATCTAACCTGAGGTAGGCACAGATCTGACCTGAGGTAGGCACATATCTCACCTGAGGTAGGCACAGATCTAACCTGAGGTAGGCACAGATCTGACCTGAGGTAGGCACAGATCTCACCTGAGGTAGGCACAGATCTCAGTCTCACCTGAGGTAGGCACAGCTGTGGATGGAGCCACGGATGAACAGGAGAGATCGCTCCCCCAGTTCTAGTGATAAAGAGAGAGAGAGAGAGAGAGAGAGAGAGGGAGAGAGAGAGAGGGAGAGAGGGAGGGAGAGAGGGAGAGAGGGAGAAAGGGAGAGAGGGAGAGAGGGAGAGAGAGAGATAGGACACAGAAGCAGAACAGAGTGAGTCCATCATCTTTAAGCATGTTTCATTAATCTCACAGTCCTTTCTTGATAAGTGACTCACAGCTGACAGTTTGGTCACCTCTGTATCCAAAGAGGATGTTTGAGCCGTTTGTAGGGACCTACCGTGATTGGTGGAGGTTTTGGGGCGGGGCCTTTATATGTGTAATTGCTGTTCTGGTAGGTCTGCAAAAACGGAGAGTCCTAAATGGAAGAAATACACTTTTTTTTATTTTTTGAAAAAAACTTTATATTAATTTTTCTGAAACTGAAATACTTTCAAAGGTAGAAAACGTGTGTCAGAGATATTAACCTTAGATGGGCACTTCAGGGGAATTTCACTGGAGAATGCCTGCACAGCAGTCTTGTTTCCAAGAGGCTCCAACTATGGACAAACCCAATGAAAAGGAATGATGAACTTCTAAAGGCAAAAGCATGTTGCGGCTCCTCTCTAGGTTCATTGTATGACATCTGCGTCTCGAGTCTGACCATGTTGTTCCAGAGGGAGCGAGCCATCAGAGTCTGGGACTTCTGGCTGAGATGGAAGCAGTCAGCGCTGAAGTACGAACGGTCTGGCCTTCCGTCCTGGAACACAACGGAACACAGTGGAACACAGCGGAACACAGCGGAACACAGCGGAACACAGCGGAACACAGCGGAACACAGTGCAACATTAGGATTAGTTTGGGTCTAAAACTAAATCTAGAGAGAATGTCGCATTGCCTATGTGGTGGAATTCAGTCGCACAGGCAACGCTACCCTCATGCGCTCACACACACATGCGATCGCAAGTCTATAAGCATCATTTTCACTGTGACCCCAAACTGGGTTAAGAGTCTTAAGAGTCTCAAGTCTCCGTCCACCATCCTGCAGACATGACTTACCTCCAGCAGAGGAACGATCACGTCTCTGAGGAGAGGCTGAATGACCACGGTGAAGTTAGGGTGGGTGTCATACCGGCCAGACTCCACCAGCACGTTCAACGACCACTGAAATGATCGAAGGCAAGGGATTAGAATGCATCACACAATAAATACATGACTGATAGTTCTGCTTTTACAAAAGAATGATTGCGCATCCATGTGACGTTTGTCATACCTGATAATCTCTGATCAGTTCATTCATCTGCTTTAACGCTAGAGATCCTTCTTTGGGCAGGATAACACAGGGACACAGGATGCTGTGGAGAGGACAAACAGACACTCTACATGTCTAAACCCACTCTGATCTAGGCCTTGTGATGCACGATAACCAGATGTAGAACTGTTGTGGGCAGAGCAGGGACACGTACTTGACCAGCCAGGTGGGGCACTTGACAGAGGGGTCCTGGTGGGCTTTCCTCAGGGAGGTGATGTCTATGGGCTCCACCAGGTTCACGATGGCCCGGGGCACCTGGCATTAGGACAAAGAGACAGAGAAACACAGGACCAGACACAAACATTGTATTAAGTTATATTCTTCTCTTCCTGAAAGACTTAGTCTGATTAATCAAATCAAATGTATTTGTATAGCCCTTTTTACACGCAAGCATGTCACAGAGGGCTTCACATACGCCCATAGAACTGCCCCTCAACCAACCTAAACCCTCAAGGATTAAGTAAAAGATAAACCAAAATGGAGTGAAAGGGGACTTGTCCACAGTCCTAACCTCTTTGTGAAGGTAATCCAGTGCCTCTTGAATGTGACGTAAAAAGTTCTCCACAGAGTAAAACAGCTGTGGGGAAAAAGGGGGGAGAGACAGTTGACTTTTAAAGAACAAAAATCCCAAGAGGCGAAAACAGGTATTACAGAAGACGCGATATTAGTACTCACTGAGTTCTGGCAGTAGCTACACAGGTCATTGCCTCCGATAAACATAGTGATTATCTTCCAGTCAGATTGGAAATTGATGCGCTGCAACACAGAAGGCACCATGAAAATATGCATGTCAACCAAGGAGTGTTGTTAGGAAGCTGTCCATAAACTCTAGGAAATACTTCTTATCACTGAATAAGACATCTGAGCCGTCTTACTGAGTCATTCTTCATCATGGCCACAAGGGTTCGCACTTGCTTTGGCATATCCCTGAAAACACACAAGAAGACACCTGATGAACCTGATCACATGGAGACCAGGGAGGAGGAGTGTTTGCATGGATGCAGGTGTTTAGAGAGCGGTCTGGTGGGACTCCTCACTTGGCTTTCCCTCCTGCCACTGCCTGGTTGAGGAAGGCCTGGGGGGTGTCCTGTTTGCCCATGCCCGTAGAGTAGCCAGTCACGAGAGGGTTAAAGTGCTTCAGGATATCTAAACAGCAGCAAAAGACACTGGGATGAAGCTAAGGGAGCGTAATACACTCATGAGTCCACAGAGTGGGTGAGGCACAGCACTGGAGGCCGGTGTCCTGTCATTAGCTTTAGCTGATTATGTGAATCACAAAGACAAGGAGAAGGACTCACTGGGAAGTGTTGTGACGGTGGTAAGGTTCTCGTCTCCCCCGATACTAATTTGCCAAACAGAGACAGAAACTGCATGAGTCAGGGTTTACTGATACATGTAGCTAACACTCAGACAGGTGATAGATAGTGGTAATGGCTGCACTGTGGTGACCCACCTAAAGGAGAGCCCTCTGTACTGTCGCAAGACATCCAGTACGTTGGTAGGTTTGGAATCAATACCGTTGCCTGCCTGTTGATCAGAAACACAGGTGAGAATTGGATGACTGTCAGAAAGCAGTTGGGTAAGTGGGCTCACCACTCAGCAGGTGGGCTCACCACTCAGCAGGTGGGCTCACCACTTAGGTACAGGTGAAAGAAGAAACCACCAAATGCCTGACTCACTGTCAGAGAGTCTCCCACGGCAGCCACCACCTTGATGTCACCTGGCCGGAGAGCGTGAACTAGGAGGAGAACACAAGGTCAGGGCGGACATAGCAACACACACACCACAACATATTTAACTTATCAGTTATAAACTTATCATTTCACCTTTGGGTGAAATGTTACTTTGCACAATACTGCAGGTGAACAGTGTTCAAGGTCACAGTGGAGGGTTTGACTTGTACATGTAACATGTGTAAGTTGTTCTTACCAGAGTCTGGAGGGTGACTGGAGGGGCTGAGGTCCTCACAGGGCAGCTCAGTGCCCATGATCTGACAAGACACACAGAGCACGTCCACAATCAGCAGCATGAACAGTGTGTGGACTGTGAGGAGCTCCATGTGGTTGTGACTGAGACAGTCTGCACTGGCCCTGGTCAACATGGCAAGGAACCACTCACTGGATCAAAACGAAGACTTGGCTCACTGTGGTGGGAGGCTGCTGGAGAGTTCCTCTGTGTCCTGAGGAAGGGCCGTTTCTGAGAGAGAGATATATGGGGAGGGAGAGAGAGAAAGGGAGAGAGAGAGAGAGAGAGAGAGAGAAAAGGGAGAGAGAGAAAGGGAAAGAGAGAGAGAGGGAGAGAGAGAGGGAGGGGAAAGATAGATTTATCTCAGTAACATTTTGTTTGAATTATGTGTTGTTTTGTTCTGCGATAAACTACTTGCGTAGTTGATAGTCATGCACAGTTTGTGCGTGAGAGCGAGTGTTTCCTACCTCAGTGGGGCATGGGACAGATAAGATCATGTCATTGTCCCCCATGTTCTGCCGACCACTGGTAGACTGCAGCTAAAAGACAAATGACCCCATTATTACAATGTTCATCGTGGCCTGGAAAGTGAGCGTGGACAATGGCTGTGTGTTGGCCTCAGAGACACTGCCTCTGTAGCAGGCCGGAGGACTGACCAGGTTTGCCCACATCTGCAGCATCAGCTCGTCTGTGTGACGTGACTCTTGCATGGCGGTAGGCCTCCCACTCTGTTGGGGAGGCACAAAAGAACAGTTGTGTGTGAACATACAGCACAGCGCCTATGCTGCTGGGCCTCACTGGTGACTGAGAAGAGTGTGTTTGTGTGCTTCATGTCGGAAGGTGCTGGTGGCTTCAACTGTTGGTCACTCACGTCGACTGAAGCGCTGTTTGTGATGAAAGGAGAGTCCTGCAGGAGGACGGCAAAGTCACGCCTGCTGCTGTACCACAGCTTCTCCTCCAGGTGGCGACCAAGGGACTCCTGGTGGGTTTCATTGAAACACTTGTTAGGAACTACAAGTCCATGAAGATACTAAATGAGAGATGAGAAGACTTGTTTTACCTGCATGGCTTGAGTAAGTATGGTCTTCAGTAGTCTCTGTTCACCTTCGCTGTTTCTCTCCATACATGGGCACATCCTGCCAACACAAAACCCAAACATCTCCCATGACAACCAACCAAAACGATCAAATCCTGGAAACGTGTAACTCTAAAACTCAGTTTGTTCATTAAAAGCCGCACCTGTTTTGGTGGGCTGGACCAGTGTCATAGTCGCCGTTCCACACCGCGACGCTCACAATGGTCCGCTTCAACTGTAAGTACGTAGAAAGCAATCATAAACTCCTGCTCAATAACTTCAGTTAATCCCCAGAAGAAGTCTAACGTGTAGTGGAAAGATGTGCCAGCGGCCGTATATTATCAGACCTGCGAGTGAAGCGCTCGTAGAGCAAGATCTAGTTGTTGCACAGTTGCTTCCACGGCTGAGGTGACCTGCCGACACGCAAACACCATGTTTGTGTTGACATGTTTGTGTTGACATGTTTGTGTTGACATGTTTGTCTTGACATGTTTGTCTTGACATGTTTGTGTTGACATGTTTGTGTTGTCATGGGCACGACTAGACCATAACAAGGCTGAAATGTAGAAGGATTTTTTTTGTCTTTGACCTCTGACCTTGTCCTGACATGCGCAGATGTCGTCAACCTGGATGAACAGCAGCACCAGCTTCCAGTCTCTATCTGTGTCTACTTCCTGTCGGAGGAAGGAGAGATGAGTCCCTGATGGGTCAAATTAACCTTTGCAATACACTAGGTTGTGGTTATTGGGAAAAGGTAGTTTTTACCTGATTATTGCTAAAGGAGAGAGACAGTTCCCTGGCCTGCTCCACGAGACTTGTGAAAAATTGTAAAGGGTTGAAAATGAGACACACACAGGCACATGTACAGGTGTATATTTCTTTCTTGGGAGTGTTTTGACTAACCTGGGCTGTGAGATGTCGGAGGAATATGGGTTGATTTGATCAGGTAGTTGACTGGTCAGGGATGGGTTGAATAAAGTCATGACATCTTGAAGGAACGGGAGGAAATTCAGACGTTTTGTTACTTTACGAGGCCTTCGGGGAATAACTACAGAAATCTATGTGCAGTAAAGGTGACACCGAGGTCATGATCGTGGGGTTGGCCTCCTGCTATCTACCTCTATCAGTCTTTTCTTCTTCTGTGGTTGGATACTAGTAATGTTCTTTTGTCATATGCTTTTTTATCAGTGAAATGGATAGCAATAAATACTGACTTGAACTTGCTGTCAACTAGCTCTATCAAGGTACAACTATCAGAGCAGTAAAGATATCATACAGTAGTATGAAGTCCATTCATATGTGTTCTTTACACTCGATTTTGATATGTATTCAATGCAGTTATATTATACCCCACATTGAATTTTGATTGTGTCAAAAGACCGATTGGTGGATCGATTACAGAAAGATAATGCCCTAATGACGTTCAGTAGATAGATGTTTTTTAGAATGTATATTGTTGCAAACGTAATATTTTCTTCATCCACGGACATTTCCTCCCTTAGGAGTCACTTAAAATACTCACTCAGATTTGTTTATGAAACTGTAACATTTCAGAACTAATTTGAAATAGGTAAGCCCAAGATACGGACCTAGATACCCTGTCAGAGCCCATTTAGATTAAACCATAAAACACAGCTAAACATTTCAATATAGGCTTACCGTGAAACTTTGAAAGGACAGTGGACAGCTTACTGCTGCAGGCAGAAAGACGGACTTATGTTTGATTATCATAAACATTTGAATGCTTCCACATGTTTCCTTATGATCCAGAATGCTGGTTATCCCATATCCCAGAATGCACCGCAGTGTTTCTCACCTGTGTGTCTGGATGTTTCCGATAGCAGCGACCACGGCTACGTCTGAGGGCCTGAGGCTGTGAACTGGAAAGAGAGGTGGAGTCAACGTCTTTACACTGGGTTTCAAATGGAACATTTAAATTAACCACAGTAACACTTTAGACACAGGTGCTTGTAATCAGCATTATAGATTATAAGGCCACCATGAGATACTTATTAGCATTAATACGTGTTAATATGTATGTATAAGTGTTAACAATATTGGTAAGGGTTGGGGTCAGGGGTCAAAGCTAGGTTTTCTGCTTAAAGTCATATTTCAGGACATCACATCACCACGATTCAAATTGATTCTAGGCGGTCTTCTTCTGGGATGCCGTATGTACTGAACTGAGTGAGATACTAGCTGTGTAGAGCTGAGGGTCCAGAGCCGGACCAATCAGTTCTGTCACCACTCAGAAACACACATGGACACTCACCTGACTACAGGATAATCAATGCTAGGAGATCAAACTCACCTGAGGTAGGAGGGGGCTGGGAGGGGGGGGGGATCACAGGGCAAAGTTGTGCATCGGCTTTGGGATGAAGATGACAACAAAAAGGAATCAGATACTTTGGTTACAAGTGCTGTAATCAAGTAATGAATTCTCACACATAGATTTATAACAGGAATACATATCGAGTCCATAGACAACCATGCACAGCTAAAACGAAAACATACTCAAACTGCAATTACAGAGTTTGTGTTTCCATATTTGGTAACATTCATTTCATGCATACTTGAAGTGTTTTTAGAATATGAGAATGCTGACCTGATGCCATGGAGAGCACCAGCAGTACGACCGTCAGCAGAGACATCCTTCGTCTGTGTGTGCCAGTGATGCAGCTCCTAAACCACCCGTCCTGCTGTGTGCCAGTGATGCAGCTCCTAAACCACGTGTCCTGCTGTGTGCCAGTGATGCAGCTCCTAAACCACGTGTCCTGCTGTGTGCCAGTGATGCAGCTCCTAAACCACCCGTCCTGCTGTCAGTCTGTCTGTCTGACAGGTAGATAACAAGGTGCTCAGTATCTCCAGGTCCACTACACTTCTGCTCAGAGCAATCAACAAATATACCTGCTGACACATCATGAATATGCAGAGGGGGTGGGGCCAAACACTTATTCAATGGCATGGCCATGACACTGTCGTCACAACAACTCCAGTACCTGCCAGTCAGCGAAAACAGAAGGTAGGTTGAAAGAGACAATGACAGAAAAAGAGCAAACAAGGAGAGAGAGCAAATGAGAGACAGACAGAAAGAGTGAAAGAATGAAAGAGAGAGATTTTAAAGAATCCTACAGGATGAACAGAACATGTAATGTACAGAGAAATTGTGTAAGGGTACATTAAGATTAGTAGAAGGTCATTTGAACTGCATGGAGAGGCCAATTCTGCATTTTATCTTAATAAGTAGTTTGTTCTTCAGTTGTAAGAGACAAGATAATAGTTAAATAAATGCTCTTATCTTTCAGTTTTTCATACTGTGCAACCACACTTTTCACTGAAATCACAAAATGTCAACACAAGGCCTTAACTATTGGCCAAATGAATAAACATATGAGGTTGAAAGTTTTGCAACTCTTATATTCTTCAGTACTTGTGTCAGCAAGGTCATGGATTCTGAGATACTTTCTTGTTGTAACTCAGACTATCTGTTTTCAGCGAAAGGTAACATTGTGTGAAAACTCAGTAAGTAAGTGAAAAGAGATAAGAATGTGCTTCTCGTACACTCAGGTCACAGGCCACACCACTTGATAAAACATGTAGAACAAGGACTGCAGAACAAACAGATACCTCAAGAAAATGACAAATCCACAATCATTATTCACAAAAAATGAACAAAGCAAAAGAGGTTTGAACGGCTGTATTTGTGTATTTGTGTATTTGTCCTTGTGTTTGTGAAGTGGATTTGCACCCCTACATACATGCACCCCTACACATCAACGGATCCGAAGTGGAGAAGGTCAGCTGCGTCAGGTTCCTCGGGGTGAACATCAGCAACGACCTCACCTGGTCTGCTCACACAGACAAGGTGGTCAAAGCGGCCCGGAAACGTCTCTTCTTCTTGAGGAGACTGAAGAAGTTCAGCATGGACTCAGTCATCCTCATTAACTGCTACAGATGCACTATAGAGAGCATTCTGACTGGTTGCATCACAGTGTGGTATGGGAGCTGCACAGAGAGGGAGCGCAAGGCCCTACGTAGTGTGGTCCGTTGTGCTGAGTTCATCATCGGCAGGAAGCTCCCAGCCCTATACTGTATGGTATGGGAAATGAGTTGATCAGTGTTAAATACTTATATTATCCCCTTGAATCAAATGAGCTTCCAATCCGTCAGATAAGAGTGGATTTATTGCTGATCATAATCAATTTTTAATCCTGTTAACAGAGATTGTCTTTGCATAAGAGTTTATTATCTCCCTCTCAAGGACAAGGACAAGGGTGTTCTCGCTAACTCTGTAAGGGTTTAGGGTTGAGATTGGGGGTCCATCAGCGACACAGTAAACACACATTGTAAAGAGAGGTAACCTGCGTGAATTATGCGAGTTTCTTATTTTATTTTATGATTTTTTTAATATTACGAATGCCATAATTTATGTAAAATATGGTAATTAAATTCCATAAAGATCTTGAATAAAAAAATGGGTCGTATGCAAATTAAGGCGGAAGTGTCAGTTGGTCATAACGTGTAAATATTTTTATATTTATTCATTTTTCATACTTTAGTTTTCATTGGTTTGGCGGCCCACCTGTATTAGCCGGTCACAGGTTGTGAATCTCTGCTGTAGTAGGATTCTCCTCACTGTTTTCCGCCAACACACAAGCTTCGGATGACAGATAAGTATACTGTCAAAGACGCTTTTGTTTTTTATATGTTTTGAAGGACCCTCGTCTTTTACTAGTTTGACCGCCCCCTTGTGGTTAAACTATAAAGTACCATAATGTTAGGGGCGGGGCTAACGTCGCCGGATGTGTTGCTCCAGCGGAACAGCTGTGGACGAAACACGACGTTTGTTTGAGTAGGGTGTCTGCGCACCGAGTTCAGCTAAAGGAAAACGCACAACGTTGAAGAGAACACAAAATAAAACGAAGCGTAGAAATACCGTCTGTATATAAACCGAAAGCATCTACCTACGGTGAGAAAGTTCCTTCCATATGTTGTTGTGTTACTATCGTTTTTTCCAAACTGGATGAAGTACTAATGTTCCATGATAAGACAACGATGGAGCTATATCCATGGATTCAATTCACGTGTAATGGATTAAATTATGGGATGTGTTGATACCTTTAAATGGGAAACGTTTTTTCAACTAAGGAAAGCTGCCAGTTCAGAATTGATGTAAGACATCATCATGCTATCGCATAGCAGCAGACTTGCTTGTGGTTGGTTGTGCATTTTTCTGGTCTGCTAAGTTAATGACAATAATACCACACATCAGCCCACCATCTTTGATCTAGTCGCAGTTTCATTCCCTCTCTAGCTGTGTCTCAACACTGTGTGAATGAGTGTGAGAACGTGTCTGATAGGAGTTCTGTCTGTTTTGATGGTCAGCCTGGCAGACAGCAGCAGAATGGGCCGCATCTTCCTGGATCACATCGGTGGCACCCGGCTCTTCTCCTGTGCCAGCTGTGACACCATCCTGACCAACCGCACGGAGCTCATCTCCACCCGCTTCACCGGCGCTACAGGAAGAGCCTTCCTCTTCAACAAGGTGAGCCCAGTCACTGCAGCCAGGACAGCACACCACTGGCAACATGCTCCTATGAGTCAACAACTGCATAGTTCTGTTGTCCACCTCCCTACGTAGGTCCCGACACAGATATGTTTGCATGATCCGGTGTTGCCCCCGGGCTTGTTACTGATGTTCAGCCTTCCACCAGGTGGTGAACCTGCAGTACAGGGAGGTGCAGGACAGACTGATGCTGACAGGCAGGCACGTGGTGAGAGACATCAGCTGTAAGAACTGCAACAGCAAGCTGGGCTGGATCTACGAGTACGCCACGGAGGACAGCCAGCGCTACAAGGAGGGCCGTGTGATCTTGGAGCGGGCGCTGGTGAGGGAGAGCGAGGGGTTTGAGGAGCACGCTCCCTCAGGGATCTCCTTACAGCCCAGCACCCCAGATAACTGCTCTCTGGTGGGCTAGCAGCTACATCTGCAAAGAATCCTGTTGAGAATTGTGCGCATCTTCTCACTTAGTGTTAGTCTTAGAGGTGCCCACCCAGGTGGGCGTATTGCAGACGTGCACAGCAGATAAACCACACCATCGGTTCACAGTGGGTTGGTGACTGCAGGTCACTGGTCAGTCTGTGTATGGAGGTGTGGTTGAAGAGCTTTGAGCTAAGCTTAGACAGGTGCTTTCTCACCTCCCAATGTCACAGTATCCCAGCGGCCAACTAACTACTGCCATTAGTTGAGGCAGTTGGTTGGTTTTGTTCAGAGCTAAATGGTGGAATTCCAAACGAGTTATCGGTGTATATCCAATTGCATACCTTTCACTTTACATTTCAACAAGTTAGCTTATATTTGGATGTTTGTATTGAGTTTGAATTCAATCCTGTGTTGTACTTATTTGACCATGCTTCTCCCTCTATACAGACTGTAGTTCTCAAGCTGCTTGTCCTATTCTAGATCAGACTGGACTCCATATTCTATTTACCGTTGAAACCAATGGCTTTTTTATTTTTATTTTTTATTATTGACCCAGTCCAGGTACCCTTTTCTATTTCCTTGACATCACTTTAAGACTTTAATAAAGTGACAAATCTGAATCAACATGAATCAGACTCAAGTTTCATATCCTTCGACCTCTGTAGGAAGTCATGATGTTTTAATGATCAAATGAAGAGGAAACAGTTCACATCCTCTAATCCACTTTATTCTTCCTCAGTGAAAATGAAACTTAATAAAATAAGAGAAAATGGAACAGAATTATGTTCTTTTTATACATTTAACTAAATATGCAGCTCTATGCTAGTGTGTAAGTAAATCAAAACAATATATGGTTAAATAAAATTTCTTTTAAGATACAGAAAGATACTCATTGTTTCCCCATTTCTCATAAGCACTCAAGAGAACAGGTCTCACATGATAAACTAGGTCTTAAACTACCAGCCACGTCATCTCTCCTCACCGCTGCTCTCTTCATCCTTCAATCTCCTCTCAGGATTGAGGTGGTTGGTGAGCCAGAAACAAAGAAGAAGAGAGAGTGACTGAGGATCAACTAAGCTGCGTGACTTGCAGGGAGGAAGAAGAGAGGCTGAAACAGAAATGATTGGAGCACAAACTCCCAAGAGAGATTTTGTACGTGGGTAAAGAAAGAGAAAAGAGAGGGCTGGGCTATTACAAGAAGACAGAAACCACTCATTCAAAGGGAAGGCAGAGATGGAAAAGGGCTCTGCTCCGGAGTTTCTGTGTGACCCGAGTCCATTTGTTCAGTGTCTGATCCAGCTGAACACGGGAGGGGTGCACCATCTTTCAGGGCTCGGCGGTCCGCAAGTTAAACAAAGCTGACGACAGTTCATAGAAACAAACATGGCCACACGAGAACTGAGTCAGAGGGGACATCCTTACTCTACACGTACGTACACATACACACGCGCGCACACACACACACACACACACACACACACTGAGGTTCAATCCAATGCCATGCAGGAGCCAAACCATTGGTTGATTGGGCAGGAGGGAGGAGGGTGAGGGATGGAGGCGGGGGGTGATAACCTGAAGAGAGGCCACAGGACAGGGTGATAACCTGAAGAGAGGCCACAGGACAGGGTGATAACCTGAAGAGAGGCCACAGGACAGGGTGATAACCTGAAGAGAGGCCACAGGACAGGGTGATAACCTGAAGAGAGGCCACAGGACAGGGTGATAACCTGAAGAGAGGCCACAGGACAGGGTGATAACCTGAAGAGAGGCCACAGGACAGGGTGATAACCTGAAGAGAGGCCACAGGACAGGGTTATGTTCCCCCATGACAGAGTACTGGAAACCTGCTGACGACTAAGGGCCCAGTAAATTCAGACGGGTCAGTTTAATCATGTTCTGGAGCGGTCTTCTCTTTCAACTAAATCATAAAGCAATGGAGGTGCAGAGGAGCCTTGGTTGAGATGCGGGGAAGGGGGGCAGTGTGATCAAACTGACCGATCGTTCTTTACAGGAAACCCCCCTGAAGACTGGCTGAGTTAAGGCTGTGTGAAGATGCCAGACTGAGTTAGGCCCCACAGCTTGCCACGGGGGCCCTGGGACCAAGATGGCGCAGTCCAGAGTACGGTCCAGCAGGTGTCCCATGTAGGGATCAAGACTTTACAGGACTGTGTTCAAGCTCACAACCAGAATTGGGGGGGCAGGTCCGAGCTAAAGCGACCATGCTATTTCCCTCCTCAACCCCCCACCCCCTCCCCTTGCCCCTCCCTCCCCACCCCACCCCCCACCCCCCCACCCTCTCTCTCTAAGTGCCTCCTCTCTGATTGGCTGGGCCGTGTGGGTGCTCAGGAGCACTCCTCCCCGATGCGCTGGCAGGAGCGGCCCACCTTGCGCTCCAGCTTCACCATCTTGAGGACAGCCTCCTCGCGCCCGCGGCCCAGGTGGTCGAACAGACAGTCGTGCTGCTCTGGGAGCCTGTGCAGCATGCAGAACACGTAGCCTGGGGGAGGAGGGAGGGAGAGAGAGAGAGAGAGAGACAGAGAGAGGGACGGAGCGGGAAAGAGACAGAGGGAGGGAGAGGGAAGAGATCAGGAGAGGGAAACAGACCGACATCATGGAAGGTGAGTATGTGAAAAGCTAAGCCCGTGGGTTAGGCTGTGACTGGAGGGTTCTGGCGGTTAGGGTTAGCCTGTGACTGGAGGGTTCTGGCGGTTAGGGTTAGCCTGTGACTGGAGGGTTCAGGTGGTTAGGGTTAGCCTGTGACTGGAGGGTTCTGGCGGTTAGGGTTAGCCTGTGACTGGAGGGTTCTGGCGGTTAGGGTTAGCCTGTGACTGGAGGGTTCTGGCGGTTAGGGTTAGCCTGTGACTGGAGGGTTCTGGCGGTTAGGGTTAGCCTGTGACTGGAGGGTTCTGGCAGTACTGACCACAGCGACATGAGCCCAGTTCCTGCTGCACCAGCTCTAGTTTGGTTTGGCAGCGAAAGCAGCGCCGGCGGTTCTTCTGCTTGGGCCCCCTGCAAGGCTCCTCGCTCCCCCCCGCCTCCTCGTCCGTCCGGGCCCGCTTCTCCGGTGACGCCTCGCTCTCAGACCCTGAAGCTGGACACAACCAATAACGTCACACCAAGCCCACGCAGGACGGCTGTTAGCTGGGTGCAGGAGGGGACGGCAGGGCTGTACCTGAGTCGTAAGGACGTTTGGTGGGAGTGCACAGCGTGCCCTGGGCCGTCTCTGTGCACGACACACCTGTGAGAGGAGAAAACAAAATGTTCTTCAGAGCAGGCGACAGCAATGACGTAACTGACAGGTGTGACCCCCTGGGGCCCAGGGTGTGACCCCCTGGGGCCCAGGGTGTGACCCCCTGGGGCCCAGGGTGTGACCCCCTGGGGCCCAGGGTGTGACCCCCTGGGGCCCGGGTGTGACCCCCTGGGGCCCGGGTGTGACCCCCTGGGGCCCGGGTGTGACCCCCTGGGGCCCAGGGTGTGACCCCCTGGGGCCCAGGTGTGACCCCCTGGGCCCAGGTGTGACCCCCTGGGGCCCAGGTGTGACCCCCTGGGGCCCAGGTGTGACCCCCTGGGGCCCAGGTGTGACACCCTGAAGCCCAGCCTGACAGTGATGGGAAAACCACCTCAGGATAGGCAGGCCTGTTAATAGAACACTGTGTCTGTTAAAAACAGACAGAGTTGTGAAACTTAAACAGCAGGTTCTGTCCTGATTACAGATCAGTATGCCTCTCCCTTTAACAATGCATAATTTACATTTCTTTGGTGATGAAAAAACAACAACACTAAAACGTATACAATTTATACTAAAATACAATACAGTATGGAATATGAAAGGAGATGGCGTGTGGACGTGTTGACAGATGGTCGGAGCGTCCGTCGTTCCTATGTAGGCCAGGCAGCGAGATGCCAGCACCAGAGCCACCGCACCAGCCCTCCGGCACGCATAGCAGCCGGCCGTCACCGTCACCGCGGCCGTGACGGCGGGCGTCACCGCGGCCGTCCAGCAGTGGGAAGCCTGCAGCCTGGCTGCTGCAAGCCATGCCTCACGGAGCCTGCATGTGAACAGGCTCTTTACCTCCACACTACACGACCAGCGACATACTTCAGCGCTCCAGAGACGTCTAGGTCCTAGTGCGAGTGACGCCAGCTATGGTAGCTTCTCAGTGGGGTTCAAACCAGTGGGTTTCTCCCAGATTACCAACTTACCCTCCTGTGTGCCAGAGAACACAGGGAGAGGATCATCACTTGGCGGTTGGTCGGAGCCACTGGGCTGAGACGATAGGGACTGGCTACTGATGCTGCTACTCTCGCTACTGAAGACGGCTGATTGGCTACTCCCAGAGGCCGGGGCGGGCTTAGGGGCACAGTCCTCATCTGGCTGCTTTTTCTGGATATCTGTAGAAGAAAGAAGAGGGGGAATGAGAAGGAAAGGAACAATCAAAATGTTGGTTGACACGGTAATGAGTGGCGCATGGCTCTGCATACAATGGCATGTCATCAGCACTGACAATCAAATGACATGCATGTGAGGGGCTAACGTCCACCAGACCCAGAGATGTGGACATGGAAGAGAGCGATAACCTCATATTCACCCTTCCCTTCTCTGTGTAACTCTCTGCAAGGTTCGGCAGAACTCGGACCAACAGTCAGGGCTTTTTCTTGAAGCGAGAACGGTTAAGCACGGCTGGTGAGCTCCTGTGTGCTGATCAGAGCGTAGCTGCTTCCTGTGACGCCAGACTGAGAACGGACCTCAGGTCTCTCCCCGCTTCTCTCCCTGGTTACCATGGACACCGCCAGAGTTCCAGCACACACTCTACCAGGCCTCCCAGGAGCCAGCCACAGAAACTTCAGACATTATCTCCATTTTAGATCCTCGATACCCCAGCAGCTTCCTGACGAGCAACGGTCCTGGCTTCATGCTTTCCTTGTCTGGAACTCAACTGGGCCCCTAAATCCTGCTCTGCGCCTGGCTGTGTTTTAGCCTACGGTGTTTGTGATTGGTGAGCTGTGAAGCAGCCACACGACGGCCATCTGTGGCCCTGAACTCTTCCCACCTGGTCTCAGGTACACAGACGGGCCTGAAACAGTCAGCCACTGTCCAGACATATAGAAGTGTGATGTACTGACTGCAAAGCCCACCAGAATACTCACCAGCAAAGCACTTGGAGCAGAGGTTCATAGTTTTACTTGACCTGGAAAGACAGAAAAGCAGGTTAAAAACAGACTGTCTAAATGGCTGCCTTCATTCAAATGGGTAGTAATGCTCCTGATACACAATTCCTTCGTCTGAGCTCATTTCTTCTCATTTGCCACAACATGACAGACAGGGCCAATCTGACTCCTGTTCAGCTCCACTCTGGAGCTTCCATCCTGACCCATTTCTGTTGCCAGACAGTCAGACCTAGGAGGTTTCCATGACTACATGGAGTGAGTGATAAACGGATGGTCGTGTGACAAATGACAGAAAGTCATATTAGGGAAGGAGGGAGGAGCCCTGAAGGCTGAAGTGACAGGGTAGGGGAAGTGTCAACTGTTAAACAGGAAATAGTATCAGGTAGCTATAAAGCATATATTTGGCAAAGAATGAGTAACCGGCAAACACTGCAGTCTTTTGATGTTATCTGTAACTGTGGAACAAGTTCACGAAGGAGGGAGGTGACCAAACGTGCAAGAGCCTATCCTACAAAGGAGTCATGGGACAACAGCACCACAGGCTTCTAACACATGACGCTACATTCACAACTTCAGCAGTCTAGTCGTCAATTATGGGAAAAATTAAGAATGAAAAAATAAACAAGATGAGTATGTGGACTGAAAAGTAAATCTCAGGTCAGGTTCCACAGGTCGTGTTATATTTCCTGTTTGGTCATTGATGAAACAGTAATACTCCCTGTCATACACGGTTCACAATATAATAAAAATATATATTTGCTCAGCATCTATGGTCTACATTTCCTCACACCTAACACACGTTTTCCTCCAACATTTCATAAACTCCATCCCTGTATGACATCATGTTTCAGAGGGATGTTCTCCTTCTGGACCTCTCCAACACCCTCTTTTAAAAAAACAAAAAAACAATGTCCTTTACTGGGACAGTTCAGTCAGCTGTGTCCTGTCAACATGGGACAGGCTGAAACTGCAGAGGGGGTTCAGCCATTGTGCCTGCAGGAGGGAATGTGACCAATGCAGGGTCACAAATGACCTGGGTTACATTTTAGACTCCCAACCCTGAACGCCTGTTGGGGTTTGTAACCGGGACACTTGTCACTCACATGAACACATGCAGATGATACCTGAGGCCAGAAACCCTGCACACCCTAAAAAAAAGGTTTTATTTTTATGTATATACCTTCAGCCATATTGATATCCTCTGCGTTAATTTTACCAGCAATGAAATGGCCCAAAATAGGAGTGCAGCATATTCATCCTAGATACCCATGAACTAGCACAATGATGATGTGGTGGGGGGCAGTCCAAATATTTACTCAAATTCCTGTTACAACACGGCAAGTCAACGCCACAAAAACAGTGTCAGTAATTAAAACGACTTACACAAAAATCAGTTTCTGGTTTCTATCTAAAAGGAGGCTTGCGAGGAGTTTTAAGTGACAAGCTTTTGACACAAAAAAAAGCAGGTGTTGTCTTTGGGCATGTGTAATAAACATGTCAACTGCATCACCTGACATTGACAGGTGTGAGGGGTCCTTAGATTGACTTGAGAGCAACCAGGGGGTAACACCCCAAAATCCTCTGTGTGTATGTGTGTGTGTGTGTCAGTCATAGTATGATATAATCCACCCCCACCACACGTCCTATTCTTTAAATAGTGTTCTAATTAAATTAAATTAAAAAATCTATTATTTTTTAGGCTACTCAACGAGTCGTAATACAGCTAAATGCTTACAAAGACTGAAAATAAAACTAGATAACTGTATTAAATCCGAAACATTCCACAACTAGACAATATCGAATGAAGGGAAAATGTTGCCAGTACTGTGAAGTATCAGCTGTAGCCTACTGATAGAGTAACCGATCCAACTAGACTTCAGGCTTTGGGAAACCTCGGGAAAATTTCTTATGTTATAATACATTTCATTGACAACAAATGTGAGCAGGTGTGACAGAAAATACTAGGGTGGTCACACAAGGAAAATACAATACGATAGAAATGAATAGGTTTCCAGATCTCAACTTCTCCCAACCCCCACCCGGCCTGCACAACAGAACAACAATGGGTTTATGCTAACATTTACTTCCTCACCCATTATATCGCTTAATACAACCAAGATTCTGGAAAATAAAATGCAACGTCTTACCCCCAAAATCCACATGGACACCGAGGTGGTAAACTTGGTGGTTTTCTACGTTCGCTACCAGTATCCCCCATGACTTAAAATTAGAAGTGTACGCGAGGCTGGGGATGAGACAAGGGCCTACTCGTTATGAGAATCTTCGGTAAACTAAAAGTTGAAAATATCCTCTTCTAGAAATAATCCCCAGTCGAACTGGACCGGGAGTTGGAATGGCTTTGCCGACACGAGCGGCCACAGAAAACCAAACGTTCCGAACTACTCCGTTTGGATTGATTGATCATCCAAGTGTCCTCACGGGACTCAAAGCAATCAGCTGGGTCTCGACTACGACTGAACAGCCAGGGAGGGGTGTCGAATCGCTTTGTCCAACCTGTAACCTAAAACAAACAAAAAACACATATGACTTCCATGTAACATCGATAAGCAAATGTTGCAAGCGCTGTATCAACACGCCTTTTCGAAATAATCCTTCTTACCATTCGCTCTTTTCCTCTCAACACAAGGTGCTACGTCCCTCTCTATGGGACCACCCAGTCTATGCCGTCCGATGGGGGCAAAGCCAAACTGTATACAAAGTAAGCAGGTCACGGCGTTTTAACTCATCATGGCCCTCAAAACCGTGTCATACTATAATGTAGGTTATCACACAGGCCAAGCCTACAGCTTCTGAATTGTTCCTTTTGTGAAACCTGTAAGTAGAAAATTAATTATTTAGTAGCACTATGATCTCATCTTAACAGCTACATCGAGCATACTGTACATTGTGTGCCTATGTACACCCAAAAACGTGTACATTTTATACCTTTAGATTTAAGATACTGTATATTCTTGATTTATTTATTCAAACGTTTTGAGAATGTTGCATATATAACACACAGGACAGCCACGTCCCACAACGTTGAATACAGAATCATTCAGATGTTTATTGCTGCTGGTATGGGATGGTATAAAATTCAGTTCAGAGGCTGACCAAACATTGATTATTAATCAACAAAGTTAAAGCAATTCATTTGGTCTTTAGTCTACTGATTTCTAGGGCATTTGAAGCCACACACGACACAATTTATCATTGGAGATCCGTAAATTACATTAGATCACAAACCATTGTTAGAAGTGAGACAATTACAAAACTTTGTTATATGCATTAAGAAAGGGACCCTGTTTGAAAACAGATATAACTGTAAGTTAATGGCAGTGATATAGAAAAATCAAATAAATAACCCCCTCAACAATGATGGTAATTACTATCACACACTACAGAAACACAACAAACAGAACGCACTTAAATCTATTCAAGGGAGACAAATAAAATACAAAGATGGGGAATCTTTTTTTTTTTTTTTACCTAATCTAGCCTAAGTCCAGCCTTGGATCCGTGTCATGCTAACAGCTGGGAGTCCAAACATCACACAGCTTGTTGCCAGTTGACGGCACACCGAAGGAAGTTCATGGATTTGCCAACAGGAATCAGATTAAGTGCAACCAAAAACGAAGCAAAGAAAATGACTGGTAAAATATATAATGTATTAATAAACAGAGAAATATTAACTGTTATGATAAATCAGAACAAATTAACACCAAATCATGGTCAACAATAGACTTGAACAATTAGTCCAATACAGCACAAACAGAAATATGACCAGCACTCTTTAAGGTCAGATAAACCCAGAAAATGTCAAAGTAATAATATACCGTATGTGTTAAAACAGCAATAACAGGGAGCACTCAGCCAAACTGGGCCACTAGATTGTATGTACATATTCCTACAGTAAATACAGAGACTTAAAGTGCCAAATATCAGCTGCTCTTAGTAAAGAGTCTTCAAATATATGTTCTCAGCTCCAGTGCATAATCTGGTTCACACTTCTCTCCAATCCAATAACAGTGCGAATTACTTCATTACCTTTTGAAGCAAAACATTCAAGTGCTTTGCCACATTTAGTCAATACAGGTTGGGTTAAGCCTTTGACCAACACACTCAAGGTGTGACTTCCTCGGCAACACTTTGATTCTAACAAGTGCCAATAAATTACTTAATATCATAGGTTTCACAAAAAGTATAAACAAAGAGTTGAACTATTTGTAAATGCTAATCGTTACAGTTACAGTTTATTTACAGACTCAGGAAAAAAGATTAGGTAGCATTATTGCCAACATCACTATTGTGATACTAGTTACTTTTTGGACAGTTAGACTTCCTGGCTGTAATAGTACCAGGCCAGTACAGGCACTGAGAAGTGCCTAGTAGTGCTCTTGCACTGGCCTCAAATGTGAGCAAGTATCTTCACAGTAAAGTATGAATTCATTGTATTCTATAAACATCTTTCTCTTCATTCTGTGTCAAATCAGACAGGACTGGAGCCCCCTGGAGTCTAAAAACTGCCGCAATCAATGTACATTTCTTGTTAACATTTTTCGAGATAGCTATCGACTTGTGTTATTATCAAAATATTTGCCTTTAGCAGCATGTTCTGGCTGGTAAAAGCCTGTGCAAAAATGACGTCTTGCATTTTCCTCCAAGAGAATAGTGAGGATTTGTCCTAGTGCTGTGGCTGTGAGGAGGAGGAGGAGGGAGAGGAGGGGGAGGAGGAGGAGGCCTGGGAGGGGAGCAGGCTGTGGGAGCGTGAGGGCCGGGGAGGTCGAGGCTGCGTGGAGCCGGACTCTGGAGCCTCCTGTCCTGGACTTCCCTCTTTAACATCCGTGTCCAACTGGGCTGGACACTCAAAGTGGACACAGTGAAATACCTGCAAAGCAAGCAAGAGGTAGTAAATAAAAAGAGAGTGGAACATGCTAGGGTGAGAGGACCTCATGAAAGAGAGTGGAACATGCTAGGGTGAGAGGACCTCATGAAAGAGAGTGGAACATGCTAGGGTGAGAGGACCTCGTGAAAGAGAGTGGAACATGCTAGGGTGAGAGGACCTCGTGAAAGAGAGTGGAACATGCTAGGGTGAGAGGACCTCATGAAAGAGAGTGGAACATGCTAGGGTGAGAGGACCTCATGAAAGAGAGTGGAACATGCTAGGGTGAGAGGACCTCATGAAAGAGAGTGGAACATGCTAGGGTGAGAGGACCTCATGAAAGAGAGTGGAACATGCTAGGGTGAGAGGACCTCAGGAGGGGTGGATGTGCAGCCTAACCTCGTTGGCTGTGTTATGAGTTCCCACAATGCGGATAAAGGAGGCAGGCTGCTGGTCGAACTTGAGAGTCTGCCAAGATCTGACAGAAAGACATCATGGTGTAAAGTGACAATCAATGGAGAAGGGTTGGTGGAATGCTATTTTAATTCATTCATTCGTTTATTTATTTTTTACATCCGAACAGCATGAGTTTGTAAGTCACAGAGTGACAGAATGACAGTGTGTGTCAGAGCCAGATATATTGTCAAAAGACAAGACTCACCGACATGCCACCTTGGTGCGATCCACCACCTTTGTCCACTGCTGCTGGTTGGTGGAAACCTCGATGTAGTAACTATAGGAACGCTCATCACAGTCCCACAGTAGCAGCCTACCCAGAGAGATGTAGAGCACATCTTACTGAATTATGTGTACTGTTGTATGTGCAGACACAGTGTACATGCATCCGCTTGACCACAGACAGACAGACACACACACACACACACACACACCTCAAAGAGCCTACAGTGTAGGGCTGGGCCAGCTGGATGACTACAGCCCCAGAGCCCAGCTGGTGGCAGGTGTAACCTGAGTCCCAGTCATAGTTGCGTGTGTCTCCGTTGAGCAGGGCATTTCTGCTGCGGCTCACGCCCTCCACCACGCTAGAGCAGGCTGCAATGGTGGCCACGTTCTCACTGGGCACTACAAGCAGGAGGGGGGGGGGGATGAGATGCAGGAAAGCAGGAAAGAATATCATTGGTTGGTACGGGTACAAAGGGATGTAGATGATTAGAAGGAATGGTTATCATTTAAAGAGATGAGAATAGAGACTATGACTTGGTGTGGGCAAATGATCTTTGTTAGAAATAACATTTGGATAACAGTTGGCTATTCATGGCTTACCTAGAAGACCCTTTTCAAGGGTAAAGGGACGGTTGGTGAACATGCATTCAAAAGCCACTAGATGGAAGACCTTGTTGACAGTGTTGTGGGTCCCCACGATGCGCACATACCTGGGATACAAAGAGACACTGCTCTGAAACTGTAACACTAACCCCCAGCCTGCCCCCTTACCAGCCACGGCCCCCCAGCCTGTCCCCTAACCAGCCACGGCCCCCCAGCCTGCCCCCTTACCAGCCACGGCCCCCCAGCCTGCCCCCTAACCAGCCACGGCCCCCCAGCCTGCCCCCTAACCAGCCACGGCCCCCCAGCCTGCCCCCTAACCAGCCACGGCCCCCCAGCCTGCCCCCTAACCAGCCACGGCCCCCCAGCCTGCCCCCTAACCAGCTACGGCCCCCAGCCTGCTCCTGCCAGACCAAGGAGGTTTGGGTGTTCATGTTTACCTGCACACACGAGGAGTAAAGAAGAGGTTCTGCCAAGAGCGACACAGGTACTTGGAGTGATCCACCACGCGCACCCAGTCCAGCTCGTCCATAGACACTTCAATGTAGTAGGAGTACGACCTGCACACAAAGAGAAACAGAATAAGAACGTAAGGTGAAAATCTCATACAGAGATGTTTAACATAAATCACTGTGTACACCGGTTTAGTAAACACTAACTCTGATAAAGATATTGATCAAATGTGTTCCGTAATCTGGGGAAAAAAAACCCTATTAAAAAGTACATCCCAGACAACACATTGAAATGAGCGTGTGTTAGGGGGAGGAGCCTCACCTGCTGTCTCGGTCCCACAGCAGGATGCGGATGTGGTTGATGATGGAGGGCTGCCCTAGCTTCACCTGGATCCCAGCTCGGCCGTCCTCCTCGATGGGGTGCCTGGAGAAGCCGTGGTCCAGGTCGTAGTTCTGGGTGTCCCCGTCCAGCAGGGCAGACTTCAGTTCCCCCTTCACTACTTGGGCACCGTACTTCATGGTGGCAATGTTCTCCTCCGGGGCTGGGAGACAAGCAACAGCACATGACGGAATCAGGAAACAACAAGCAGTCTGGTTCTGTTGAAGATCACAGACCGCCCACAGGTGAGCTGACTGTGTGGATAACACCCAGCGGAACTCACTGAGCATGCCGCGGTAGTTGAGGTCCATGTCCCGGCTCTCTGAGCGGATCTTGATGGCGTCCAGAATGTCGTCGGGGCTGAGCAGGCCGGAGGGGCGCACCACGTTCAGCATCTCCGTCAGGCTCATGAGAGGCAGCCGCACGGCTGACATCACTTCCTGGGTGGCGGCCCCCTCTCCGTTGTGGCGACACCAGCGACACAGCGCCTGGAAGATCTCCTTCTCACTGGCGGCAAAAGAGTCCCTCCGCACCACGGTCAAAACAGCTGTCTACTCAAGGACAACAACAACAAGAAATTCAAGGGGATAAATATTAAACGTTGTGGCGTTTATGGAACTACATGTTTTTATGGTGCAGCTTTTAGTCCAGGGCGGGGTTTAATAGAAGACATACCGTAGGTGTGTCTCGGTTCATGTTTATGCCATTTCTAAAGTCTTATCTCCCTGGTTACCTTGGAGAGCGTGAGGAAGGCATCTGACGCCAGGACTTCGGGGGCGTGCCGGTCTATATACCCACAGCAGGCAGCACTGAGCGTGCTCAGAGAGTACAGACTGGCCACATCAAAGACCAGGCACACGTTGTGCGTGTGCAGGATGGTGCGCAGGAACTCGGAGGTGGAGTCCTCTAGTGGCTGGAGGCCGTAGCGGTGCGCCAGGCCCAGGAAGTCCAGCAGTACGTCCTCGCGGGCGGAGCTGAGGCTGGCTCGGCCTGTGTACAGGTAGTGCAGCAGCATGGAGAAGGCCTCAGCCCGGGTCTCCTCCAGACACACCTCTGCCAGCGCCTGGGACTCCTTCATCCCACCATACAGAAGAGCCCTGGAGGTCAAGCATAGCAGTCTGTCATCGTCTCATACTTAACTGGATTACCTTGTGCTTTGTAATTAACAAGCTGATGGGGGGGGGGGGGGGGGGGGCAAGCTGGGGCTAGTTGTACTGTTCGAGGGGCCAGTTACATTAAAAAGTATAATTTGCCATTTATTTTCCTTCACTGCATTGCAGGCATTAACAGGAAAAAGACCATGTTTATAATTATTCAGACTTTACATATAGGGGGGCAACAACAGGTCCAAGCTTGTTGTCACAGAGGCACTGCCCCCCCCCCCCTTCCCCTCTACAACCGCCCCTGTAGTCTAGAAACCAAAGTCAGATGCACAACAAAACGAGAACCCTCTGAATAATCCCAGAGCAAGCTACCAACCTGAAGTAGTGGCAGCGCGCGGCCAGGATCACGCGGTGGGCTGGGAACCGTTTCTCTTCCACAATGAACGTGACATCACTGTATTCTTCACCTGGCACCAGCGCCCCAAGCTGCTCTGACAGCAGGTGGATGTGATCGATCTCCGAAACGGAGGCCAGTGGACGCAACGGGTGACTATTACTCATTATAATAGTATTCCACAATCACATCTGCAACAAGGGCGTTATTTTGTCATGGTTAATGTTAGTAAATGTGTGGTATGAATAGATATTCAGATACTATCTGATATGGACGTTTTAAAACTAGAAAAGGTAACCCAAGGTTTTACTTTATTTTACTAGTGCCAGTAGCCTATTATCTTGCGATATGTCTTAAGTAGGAGCTTTCAACAATGGAGTCATACCTCTAATCCATCATCCAATCATTATGGCGTTTTATATGTCACAATGGGAGGGCTGGTAAAGAGTAATGTAGCCTAATTGGAATGTAGAAAGTGCAACCGTCCCCGCTGTCGCTACACTAGCTTACATGTCAGCTATAGTACAGGACGCTACAGTTGCGATTGCGTTAATTAAAAGTGGTTAGCTAGCCTCATTTATCTAGCTACATAACTAGCTAACGCCTAGCTACATACTGACAGTCCAGGAAACTGGAAAACACGTCCTGGAAGACCAGTTAGTCAGTCTAGCTAGCGTGCCTACAGTAGCTCTAATTAATGGGCTGTTCCGAGTACACAATGTTAATATTACATAGTTAGCTTGACAAGCTAGACACGTAAACCGTTCTGATCACGACACAAGCGTTACAGTGTAGTTATTGTAGCGCTTGGCTCTAGCTACAGTACGTCCTGACTGAGACAACATTTCGTTATAGCAACTTCATCTACAGTCAGTAGCCTAGGCTACCGAGCACCAGAACCAACAATTCCATCAATCCATGCTCTGCTACCTGTCCCATATAGTAATATATACTTAAGCTGGTAATAGCAAAACACATCTTTTTATTGAAATTCAGTTATTTCTGATTTGGACTCAGCTGTTTGTCTGACGAACGAAACTCACTAGCTACACAATGTTGTTAGCACTACTAGCTAACCGAAACCGCAGTTTGGGTTTCAGGCGCGTGACGTACCAGGCAACTCAATCGACGAGTCCTCCTTCTTCGTTCGACTTACTTTTGTCTATAGACAATGTTTATTTCCAAAATATTTAGTCCAAATGTATTATATATATTTCACAGGTTCGTTGTTATACTAAATAAGATGTCAAATTCAGCATCTGCACCTCCACCACCACAACAACACGAAAAGGTCATAACCCGGATGTGATTCAGGACAGTTTCATTCACAGAAAAAAGGTGCCCTCTGCAGACTGAAAACTGAAACCAGTCAAACACAAACGGACATAAAAATAAATGTGTTTATTTGGCCTACAAAATAAATGTAAACAGTTCAAAACCAAATGTGTTTGCATTTATGGCAGTTCTAATACGTCAAAATTCTGTACAGTGGTGCTTGTAAAATTTCCCTGTGACCTAAAATGTATCATTTTGCAGTACTTTCATAGGCCTGCATATCAGAATCATAGATGCAATTAAGTCAAATCCCACAAAATGTAAGGTTTATGAAGTTAATGGGACCATGTTGTTTGGACTTAAAATCTCAATCCAGTATCCGTCAGGGTCCTGTATGAAAGCCAGTCCCTTCATTTTACCTGTATGGGAAGGAACATGGCACTGGTATCAACTAAAGAAGACATCCCAACTGTGATTTATTGTGTTAAGTTTGTGAGAAACATACCCTGATCTGGTTTCTTGACAAATGTTACTCCTTGTTCTTCAAATATTTTACAGGCTGCATAGACATCAGGTACAGCAATACCGATGTGACCTGCATATACATTTATTATCGTAGGAAGAGGGATGGGACAAAGAATGATCGAATATTGATATCTTCAGTATGTACAGAATAACATTTGATAATCCTGTGCATTTCCTCACCAAAGCCCCGAGGTTCGGAATTTCCGTTGTGGTATGAAATGCTGTCATCCAACTCCGAGCCCCAGTTGCTTATAGATGATGCAAAGGAAAAATTTTAATGTATTGACTCTGAAAGCTAATAAACCATGAAAGATAGGAAACTACTGAGTCTTAGGCATGAAACTACATTTACATTTAGTCATTTAGCAGACACTCTTATCCAGAGCGACTTACAGTAAGTACAGGGACATTCCCCCCGAGGCAAGTAGGGTGAAGTGCCTTGCCCAAGGACACAACGTCATTTGGCACGAACCAACAACCTTCTGATTAATAGCCCGATTCCCTAACCGCTCAGCCGTCTGACTCCCTACTACTGAGTCTTAGACAGTAAACTACTGAGTCTTAAACAGGAAACTACTGAGTCTTAGACAGGAAACTACTGAGTCTTAGACAGTAAACTACTGAGTCTTAGACAGTAAACTACTGAGTCTTAGACAGTAAACTACTGAGTCTTAGACAGGAAACTACTGAGTCTTAGACAGGAAACTACTGAGTCTTAGACAGGAAACTACTGAGTCTTAGACAGGAAAAAGCACCTACTGTGTGAGCTCAAGAGTGGCTCTGCGAGAAAATGTCCACGCTGTCCTCTCTTTCACATTCACTGGGATGTCTGTCTTCTCCTCGTACCCCAGGGAGTAGAGAGTAAACGACATGGGTGTGAAGTCTATTTTCTGAAGCAAACTGGAGGGACCACCAATTACAATCAGGACATTGTTGCATTTTGGGGAAATATAGGACACAAAGGTTAATGCAGGCTTTGGGGTACTTCCATAGACAAGCTACTGACACTCACGTCATGCCCATGATGCGGGTGTAAAAGTCTATGGATTTCGCAGGGTCTTTCACCCTGAGATTAGTTTGCTGCATCATGAAGTCCTAAGAGAAACAAGAGAGAGAGAGAGAGAGAGAGAGAGAGGAGTGGGGGCAAGTTGTTACTTGCCAAAACATGGTCTTATAGTCTTTTAACTGCATTCCCAGAAAAACACAACTACATAGCTAAAGTCAAGGCCATTTACATATTGTAATTAAAAAAAGAATACAAAACATTCATACGAGTGGCTGTTTTACCGTGGTAACAAATTCTGTATCGCCCTTTCCCAGGGAGGGTTGGGTTAAACAGGTTTGGTTACCTATATATCACCCATATACCACGAAAAAAAAAAATATATTCGCATTCATATTTAACAAACCTTGGTGATGGGGTCCCCTTCCTTGCACGCTGATACAACGGCCTCATCGGTCAATGTTTTACATGACATTTTAAGGTGGGAGACAGTTGGCGTGTGAAAGCAGTTAGAAACTACAGACTAAGTAGCACCGCCCAGGTAAGCTATGTGCCAAAGGTAGGTACGTTCGACATCGACTGCGGCTGCATGAAGTCGAATACACCTATCATGTCGAAACAGTTGACATTTGACAGCATGACACGGGTGTAAAGTAGGAGGAGTTACAAGTCTCAGAAATATTCAGGATGATCGTACGATTAATGTAAGCCAAACCGTCGAAAATAATAAAATCAGTTTTTAGGAGTTAATGAAAAAGAATGGAGACATTATTATTCAAAACTATTCTCAAATGCATGAACCCTAATGATGGGGGAAACAAAGTTTTCCAAAGCAAAAAGCCATTTGGAAAAATTGGGTTGAACAAGTCTCGCTTTTTTTCAAGTGTTTGATACAAGTATGAATTTAATTAAAAATGTACTCTTCTTTTTCCCTTTTTGTTTATTGAACAGTGAGAAAGGTACATTAAAAAACACAAATGGCCTGATACAATAACAGAAATGTAGGACAGCCAACATACGCAAGGCAAGTTTATTTATATAGCACAATTCATACACCGTGGTAATTCAATGTGCTTCACATAAATACACAACAATGTGCTTCACATACATAAATACACAATGGCAATACAATGTGTAAAAAATACATTAAAAATAAATAAATAAAGCAAAAGGTGATCATCAAAACATGATTATAACAACAGTAAATTATAGGAAATAAAAGCATGAGAACATTAAGGCATAACAAATAAATAAAATTAAAAAACAGTAAAAGATAGGAAATAAAAGCCTAACAAATAATAATAAAAATCACTATACTACAGTAAGCAATAATGGTTCAAAGGAACTGTTCATAGCCAGTTAGCAGAAGGCATCTGAGAAAAGTTTAGTCTTTAGTCTAGATTTAAAACTGAAAATAGTTGGAGCGTTTTTAATGTTTTCTGGAAGTTGGTTCCAGAGGTGAACCGCATAGTGGCTGAGTGCTGCTTCACCCTGTTCAGTTTGAATAGTGGGTTTTACCAATAGAAATGTATACTGCGATCTGAGAGATCTGAGTGGTACGTACTGCTGAAACATGTCAGATAGATACTTTGGCCATATCCCATTCAGTGACTTGAAAACAAGCAGCAGTGCTTTAAAGTCAATCCTGTAAATTACTGGGAGCCAGTGCAGGTATTTCTAGTATAGGGGTTATGTGGTCAGTTCTTTTTGTTTTTGTAACCACTCTGGCTGCTGCATTTTGTATCATTTGAAGTTGTTTAAGTTTTTTTTTTGGAAAGGCCTGCCCATTGCAGTAATCAACCCTAATGTAGATAAAGGCATGAATTTGTTTTCCCAAGTCATCTTTTGACGTAAAACCCCTAAGTTTGGCAATGTTTTTGAGATGGTAGAACGCAGATTTAGTAATTGCTTTCATGTGGCTGTTAAAATTTTGATTACTGTCTAAAAGGACACCAAGATTTCTGACAGTATCCTTTGCTTTAAGTCCTTTTTTGTTAAGAAGGGTGGCAATCTTACATGTTTCCTCCTTTTTACCAAAAATTATTACTTAAGTTTTGTCTTTGTTTAGCTGGAGAAAGTTCTGAGACATCCAGTGGTTAATTTGCTCAATACAATCACAAAACATAGAGTGAGGAATGATGTGGTCCGGGTTCTTGGGAATACACGACCCGACCTATAATTATAGACTTATATACAGTAGACACAACGAGCCTTCCCTTTAAAGATGGCTTCCCCATTCTTTTTTCTTATTGCTTGAAAAAGCACAAAGTATAGAGATAATCACACTGGGGTACAAAGAACAGTATACAAATGGCGTCCCCATTAATTTCTATGAAAAGTGCTCAGTGGCGTAGTGAGACAAGTGAGAGCGCGAAATGGACTGCGCCATCTTTCCAGTTCCGGCTCGTCCGGTCTTGCGCAGAACAATGGCTCGCCTTGCTCCTTTATTTTATTTGTATTTTTTATTAACAGAAAAATTATTACATATCTTCGTATAAACATATTACAAAGATATAACAACAATCGTACACTAGGGGGTGCTTGATGTATAATAAAATTAAAATATTGAACAGTTTACAGGTCTTCAATGTCTTCACCGCTTTTTGCTTCATTGAGAATCTTATTGAAACAAAATAATGTTCAAGTTCTTTCTTGAAAGAAATAAAACAGGGATTTTTCACATGAAAACTTACATTTGTGAATGTAGAACTTTTCCATTGGTATAATAAAATGTATTAAATATACCTGATTACGATTGTCTCTACAGTCCTCTAAAAGACCGAATACCAAGTACTTCCACAACAACAGAGATTGGTCATCAATATTTACTGTAATAAAATCAAAAACATTCTGCCAAAATGGTTTCACAAACGGGCAGTGCCAAAACAAATGAACCACAGTTTCAGGGTGACTGTCACAAAAGGTACAACTATAATCAATATCAATTTTAAATTTAAGAAAATGTTTCACTGGGTAAATCCTGTGTATAATTTTATATACGTCTTTAACTTTGTTCGTAACTAAATATTGATTCTTTAACTTTGTTCGTAACTAAATATTGATGAGGTATATGCCAAACCTTTTTCCAAATAATATTGTCTGTTAAACGATTCCAATATGAATAAATATAAGGCAGATACAAAGTCCATTTGAAATAACTCTCTTATGGATTTATTACGCGAGTTAAAAGAGAAACAAATATTACCTACATAAGAGTTGACTATAGTAGGTGGGAACCAGTGTTGAATGTCTATTTTTATCCCCTGTCTAAACAGCATACACACTTTCGGAGATATTACACCAAAAGCTGTAGCATAGTCCCCTGGTGTTACAGGAATCTTATAATGTGCCAGAAACTCTTCATAAGCGTAAAGTAAACCATCATCATTAAATAACTGCTCTACCAATACCATGCCATTATCAAACCAATGTTTCAGAAAAAAAGATTTGCATTTATATATTATGTCCTAATTGTTCCATATATAATACTTGAGGTGAAAAGTAATGTTAGTAAATCATATACCACGACAAAAAGGATTGGCAATGAAATTCAGACAGTTTCAGTGGTATTTTTCCAATACTATAATTACAACTGAGAAAAAAATTGTATATAGACCCACGTATTACGAAAATGAAACGCTGTACATGATGAGCCATGAAACGAAGCAGTTATCTGACAAGATATTTCTGACCCAAGGTTGTTTTCCTTGAGGCTTTAGATTGGTTCAAGATGCAAATGTATGGGCATCTGTGAAGCCCTCTTTGACTTAAAAGGGCTACACAAATCAACATGTTTGATTTGATGTGAACGTTGTAATTTTCAACGTCTGCATCCAGCACAGGTCCAACACAATTAAAGGTTATGAAAGGTGTTATAAAGACTTCAGGAGGAGTTTGTTTGTCTGTGTTTGATGGTGCAAATCACTCCACTCTTAGGCCTCAGTGTGCCTGTGTCGGCGATGTCAAAGGACTGTCCAGGCAGCAGGCTGAAGTCAAACCTCTGGAGCAGTTTGGCCATCACAACCTTGGCCTCCATCTACACGCACAAACACACATTCACTTTAACCCTTGTGTTATCTTCGGGTCATTCTGACCCATCAGTCATTGTGACCCACCGTTGTTATGTGACAACTTTACCGCATACAAAAACAAAGTGAAGCATTTTCTTTTAACCGTTGGGCTGTCTCAGACCCCCTACATCGCGAAGGTTAAAAGAAAATGCTTTTTATTTGTTTTTGTATTGGGTAAAATTATCGCAACACAACGATGGTTCGTTGTGAACCTTTGGGTCATGTGACCCGAAGGCAGCACAAGGTTAAGAGATCAAGAGACCGTGTGTGTGTGTGTGTGAGAGAGAGAGAGGGAAACAGAGAGAGAGAGAGGGAGAGAGAGAGAGGTGTGTGTGTCCACACCTGTGCAAAGTTTTGTCCCAGGCAAGATCGTGGTCCTAGGGCAAAAGGATAGTAGCAGTAGTAGGGCCTAGGAGAAAAATTAAACATCAAAACATTGTTACTTCCTTGTTAGCGGCATTGCAGTCACCTCACATGCTGGATATGGAATGTTCCAGATGGGCCACCTACTTGGCAGCATCAGGGTGAAACCTATCGGGGTCAAAAGTCAGTGGGTCCTTAAACAATGTATCCAGTCTTCCAGCTACATAGGAACTGAACTGCAACAAGGAAAGACATGTTCACATCAGCCACAAGGGGATCAATTTGGCTGAGATTTAAGTAAAAGTTGTAAGTTTATTTAACATATATAATAAGTGCAGGTACGTTGGAATTATTTGATCCTTTCCTAGTTGTATTATAAATGTTGGCATGCATGTCTGCTTATGACAAGGTAAATACAGTAAAATTACCCCAAGATTTCCAGTTTATTCCCATATATTCCCGTGGAAATTTTTCAACTTTGAATATTCCCGGAATTTTGAAACCATACTTACAAAGCAGGCGACTCCTCCTGGTATCCGGACACCGCTGATGACCGTGTCGTCCGCCAGCCAGCGAGACGTACCTGGAGCCGTGGGGTACAACCTCAGGGTCTCCTTCAACACCTGAGAGATCACCACACAAACAAGTAGAGTCACTAGAAAACCAAACTGATTTGAACAGATTGAACCTGAATTGAACTGTTTGCACAACAAGAACTTTGTCCCCTTTTAAAGGCGTTTGATAATCGTACCTGTGAAAGGTAACCCATTTTCCCCAGATCATCGTAGCTGATCTCCTGGTTCATCCCAAGAACCTCATCCACCTCTCTCGTCACCCTGGAGAACATAAACATGTATAATGAATATAAGATGAATACAATTAGGATATATAGAAATGTACAGATGTTTGTAGATTTAGGGGATGTACACATGTAGTCCATATGCAGTGTCACATGTTCAGTCTATCTGCGGTGTTTTGCTCACTTTGCTAATATATCTGGTAGTCGTGCCAGTTCCATAATAGCAAAAGCAAGTTGATTTGCTGTTGTTTCTTGTCCTATAAAGAGGAAAAAGACATACATGCAGCACCAGTACAACTTACAAATTATAATTCAGAAACTAAAACATCAGTCTATAAACTGTGTAGAAGGGTTTCCTATAAAGTCTCCCACCTGCGATGAAAAACGTCACAAAGTTGTCCAACATCTGTTCCTCATCCTGTTTATCCATGAGTTCCTCTAAAGTGATCAATATCAATATATCACAATAAATCCTTTGCACATAAACACACATTTTCAAATCTTTTTGGGAGAAAATGGTATTGTTAGTTTCATGTCAACTGGTTTGTGGAACCTTTGTTGGCTGTTTTGATGATCTGAGTGAGGATGTCTTTAGGAACATCTTCTCCTCTCTGGATCGCCTCCCTCCTCTCGTTAATCCACTCAGCACCTGTGTTCCTCAGCAGCAGAGCTGCCTCCTTCACTTCACGGATGAACTTCTGGTTCTTCGGCATGTACTGGAAAAGTTGGAAGTGTAACCGAGGTGAATT
The DNA here is from genome assembly GCF_038355195.1 of Osmerus mordax. NCBI lineage: Eukaryota > Metazoa > Chordata > Actinopteri > Osmeriformes > Osmeridae > Osmerus > Osmerus mordax. The sequence continues at coordinate 1,019,866 of NC_090057.1, read as the reverse complement.
GGTTAAACTCAGTCCTCAGTATAGTGACAAGCAGTGTGACCACTAGTACACCTGTTACATAGGCACTTGTTAGTGTTTAGCATGATGATCTGCATAAAAGCTTCAGATTAATACAAATTTAAACGTTTTTGGGGAAAGAAGTTTAGAAAGGTTGAAAAACTTAATTAGGCTACATGTCAGTCTTTGATTATAAACACGAGCATCTGTACTTTTACTCAAGTGAAGGATGAGTACTTTTGGCAACTCTGCCTGTTAGAAGTTAGCATGATAATCTGAATCATGGTTGGATCTCAGGGTCAGTTAGTTTTACCTGGAAGGTGTGATCCCTCAAATAATACACCATCCCTTTCAGACACAACAGTATGGCGTTAGGGAAAGGGGAGTCCTTCTGCTTCAGCAAGTCTAGATCCACTCCAAATGCCACCTGCAATTGACAACATAAGTTATGGGGTTAATTGTGATTGGTCGAATGCGCTGGGCTGAAAGCCCTTGACTGGCTAACAGTAGTACCGTACAAATCTTGAATTCATTCCTTTTGATGTTTGTTCCATTATAATTCTTAAGTGACAAGAATGTTGAACCCAGCTCAATTCTACGTTGAATCTAAGATCAATAAAGGAAGGACACATCAGTTGATGACTTTTATCTGATAGTGACCTGCCCTAACTCAACCTAACCTTAGCGATGACATCCAGAGTGACACAGTTGACCAGTTGGTGCATGTTGGCATCTGTGTTGCTGTCTGCCAGCTCTCCAAGTTTGTCCATCAGTCGCTCTGCCCTCTCGTTGAACTGACCCATGAGGCCCCTCAGGTACCTGACAGAGACAAGGAGCGAATATGTCATAGGCTTGAAATGTACACATGAGGACCTCCATTTTTGTAGTTTTTTTCTGTGTCAGCTGGAGGTGAAGCTTACAAGCTGCTGAAAGCAGGGTCCATGATACGGCGTTGCTTGTACCACTGTTCATGACTCTGGGCCGTGACTAAGCCGTTTCCTAGGAACCTGGATGGGAGTAAAGAGAGGAAACAAAAGATGACAAAGAATTTGATTTTTTGTCCTCAGAGTAATTGAGAGGTGTAGGTGTGTTTTCAAATGTGAGTGGGACAGACTTTTTCTATTTATAACTGAGGATGTGGTCATTAAATATAATATATATTATAGAATAATATGTTTAAAGGAAATCAAAACAACCATGACAACCCCAACCACCAGTGTTCATAATGTATAATAAATAACTGGCTCAGTAGAAAGATTACATATTACATGTCAAACAGTGCAGCTTTATTTAGGAGGCTCTCACCTTTGTCCAAACAAGCTAAATAGACGTTTGTAGACCATATCATCTTTGGGGTACTTAGAAGACATCAGGATATCCTGTGAAGACAATACAAATTGTGTGTTTAAATTACAGTAGAATACAGTGGACATAAGAAGAAAAAATTGGTGGGCCGACTGGTTTTATCAGTTTTTTTCAGCCACGGTTCTTGCAGGAGAACGTTTGCTCTACTTATTACACAACAAGAATGTGAAGTTCTCTGGGCACGCCTATATTTTACTTTTGTGGCTTCTGGGCAAGATACGCAAAGGAAAACAGCATGCAGGCCATATATCCGGTACACAGGTCCATATTCTTCAGCCCTGTTGGAAACAGCATTGTCAGTTAGCTCGGGGCTAACACATAGAGATCAAGAGAGTAGCGTATGCGGTAATCTTAGGAGAAACTTAAAGAAGATCACAGCACCATGTGACCACGCATCTCACCATTGGAGAAACAAATCGTGTACAACTCGATCCTCACGCATCACCTTCAGGAAATGGGATGTGTGTCCAAATAGAAAACTGGAGGAAAAAATACAAAGTTGTTGTGCTGAACCTGTGTGCGACAATACACCTCTACGAATAATAACATCCATGGTATCAACCCCTCCAGGAAATTTGCCTCCTGACATTTTCAAAGCAGTATGATATTATCCACTGCCTATTAGGCCTACACACTGCATGGCAATTTCATTTTCCGACCGCCATCTTGGGATCATGTGACCGGATATCAGCGCTACAGTAGGGAAAATCCAGAACCATAGAAAAAAAGATAAGATGATACTACCCTGGCCTGTACCTGTGGCGTTCCGTCTCTTCACAGTTCAGCTAGCTATCTCTCAGAACGACCAACAGAATGACCAACTGAACTAGGGGGGTCAGATGGCTGAGCGGTTAGGGAATCTGACTATTTATCAGAAGGTTTCCGGTTCAATTCCCGTCCGTGAAAAAATGACGTTGTGTCCTTGGGCACTTCGCCCTACTTGCCTCGGGGGGATGTCCCTTTTCTTGAAGGTGGAGAGACAGTCAGTGTCTCTGATGGAGGTGGGGAGTTGATTCCACCACTGGGGGGCCAGACAGGAGAAGAGCTTGTGTTGGGACCGGGCGGTCTTGAGCGGTGGGACCACCAGACGGTTGTCTGAAGAAGACCGTAGGTGACGGGTGGGGGTGTAAGGCTGCAGGAGAGACTTGATGTAGACGGGTGCAGTCCCGTTCACTGCTCGGAAGGTCAGTACCAGGGTCTTGAATCTGATACGGGCCATGATAGGTAGCCAGTGGAGAGAGATGAGGAGCGGGGTAACATGGGAGCGTCTGGGTAGATTGTAGACCAGGCGGGCCGCTGCGTTCTGAATCCTCTGAAGAGGGCGGGTTGCACATGCTGGGAGACCAGCGAGCAGCGAGTTGCAATAGTCCAACTTCCGGATGTTGTAGAGGGTGAATCTACACGACCGGGAGACTGCAGTACTTGGTTGTGTCTTGCCAAAGGCAAGTAGGTTTAAAAAATGTGGCTTAATTTCATGTCTTGACATGATGAGTTTGTGTGTGGACAGGTCAAACTTTGTGGTTGAGTCATTATAACAGAATTAAAGATTGAATAGCCTTGCAGTCATAACAAATGGCGTAATGCCAAAAAACTATAATGCTGTTGGTCATAGTTTAATTGCAGGCAACTGTAGCACATAACCTAAGAATTAATTGAAAAAAATTATAGTCTCAGGTTAAATAGAAACGTCTGAGATTAGATAAAAACGTCTGAGATTAGATATTTTACTTAGTCATTGAGGCCAAAATTCAGGACTCACCTCGTTCGTGGCGGCCCAGGTATATGATCGTACTTCCAGTGTATGTATTTAATATACAAACAGTAACCGGTAAATGCGACACAGCATAAAACAAAGATTAATGCAAGAACGTAAAAGGAGCAACCTGCAATCGAACTGAAGAATGCCATGTTCTCGATAGTGAACTATATCGCTCTTCGTCGAAAATAATTATTGGATTGATGTGTTTCGGGTCAACTTGTCTGTAATCTTCTCCAGATCGCAATGCAACTTCCAGGATGTAGTCTGTAGGCTAGGTCAGAGAAACCAACAACAAGAAAGCATTTTTCTGCGCATGCCACAGTTGCTCGTTAAGTGGTCAGAGTACAATCATTGGGTAGGGATTGTTCTTCGGTAGGCTACCGCAAGGATTTCTGTGTCGTACTGAAAAGTTTGTTTCGAGATGTTGCCTACACATCTTTAATCTGCGTTTGCATCCAGTTTTACACATGCCACTCATTTTGATCGATTTTTTTTTCCAGGTTCTAAACTTTTTTTAGACCTTTCAATTTATGTTTCGAATCATGGAATGATATTCGTCCCATAATCTTCTAGTAACATAATAGGAAGTTTGTTGCCTACAGACCATGTAGAGACGGAAATGACATGCCGTCGTTAGGACGGCATATCAAACAGAAGTGTTTCCCCTACCATTATATTAAGGGGGCGCCCCGCCCCCCAACGGCACCCCCCGTCCACCCTGGAAGGTAAAGTTAATAATAATAATTATAAAAAATATATATATATATTTTATATATATATAGCGCCAGATCACAAAATAAGTCATTTAAGGTTACCTTTTCTATAACACAGGTCTATAGCTTGCTCTTTTATTAAACAAACTAAATGGCCTTATGTTATGTTATTTATCTTATTTACACGACGGCATGTCATTTCTGTCTCTACATGGTCAGGTGACGACCCCCCCCCCCCCCTCCCCTCTCCCCACATTATATACATGTTCTCCAGGGTGACGAGAGAGGTGGATGAGGTTCTTGGGATGAACCAGGAGATCAGCTACGATGATCTGGGGAAAATGGGTTACCTTTCACAGGTACGATTATTAAACGCCTGGTAAGAAGAAGGGGACAAAGTTCCTGTTGTGCAAACAGTTCAATTCAGGTTCAATCAGTTCAAATCAGTTTGTTTTCTAGTGAGACCTCTGCTGGTCATTGTGAGTTAACTCCAGAGATGCTCAGAAGCTATCTTGATAACTTCTGATATCTTCATCGTTATTCTGTCAATTCTTAGTTGGTGGTTTTGTAAGGGGTGTGGGCTTGTTTTTAACTGTCGGTGTAACAGCTTTTTTAATAATAGGGAGTCAGATGGCTGAGCGGTTAGGGAGTTGGGCTATTAATCAGAAGGTTGTTGGGTCGATTCCTGGCCGTGCAAAATGACTTGTATCCTTGGGCAGGGCACTTCACCCTACTTGCCTCGGGGAGAATGTCCCTGTACTTACTGTAAGTCGCTCTGGATAAGAGCGTCTGCTAAATGACTAAATGTAAATGTAAATAACGGAAAATGCACCTGCTAAATATAATGTTCTTAATAACAACTGTATGCGTGTGTAATTTTATAGTAATATATAAGTAATATTCGGTCAGTTTCTAAACCGATTTCTATCTGTTTTTTGTGTGTGGTGATCTCTCAGGTGTTGAAGGAGACCCTGAGGTTGTACCCCACGGCTCCTTCCACGTCTCGCTGGCTGGCGGACGACACGGTCATCAGCGGTGTCCGGATACCAGGAGGAGTCTCCTGCTTTGTAAGCTACATCCACATCTACATAACACTGCAGCCATATCTAGACAAGGCTGGCTTGAATCATGTCCACTAAACAGACAGGCCTAGGTTATACTTGGTTGTTGTTCTTAGTAGTAATTTATTGTTAGTTCTTAAGTGAGTTATGAAGTATTATTCAATTATTTATATTATATACAGTGTATTGTCGATAACAATATAGGAGTATGACTTAGTTATCGAAGGCTTCGATAGGCCCTACTACTGTATATATTGTCTCCATGAAGCTTATATTGGATGAAGACTTATTTATTTATGATAGGCTCTCTCTCTCTCTCTCTCTCTCTCTCTCTCTCTCTCTTTCACTCACTCACTCACTCACTCACTCACACACACACACACACACACACACACAGAGCTCTCTCTCTCTATCTCACATACACACACACACTGATAAGGTCTCTTGATCTCTTAAAGTGAATGTGTGTTTGTGCGTGTAGATGGAGGCCAAGGTTGTGATGGCCAAACTGCTCCAGAGGTTTGACTTCAGCCTGCTGCCTGGACAGTCCTTTGACATCGCCGACACAGGCACACTGAGGCCTAAGAGTGGAGTGATTTGCACCATCAAACACAGACAAACAAACTCCTCCTGAAGTCTTTATAACACCTTTCATAACCTTTAATTGTGTTGGACCTGTGCTGGATGCAGACGTTGAAAATTACAACGTTCACATCAAATCAAACATGTTGATTTGTGTAGCTCTTTTAAGTCAAAGAGGGCTTCACAGATTCCCATACGTTGGCATCTTGAACCAAGAGATTGAGATGTGCTGAAGACCTGCTATGTGATTGAGATGTGGTGGGGGGTGCTGTTGAAACATCTTGCTTAGGGCGGGGAAGGTGCTTGCGCCGGCCCTGCCTCAAGGAAAACAACCTTGGGTCAGCAATATCTTATCAGATAACTGCTTCGTTTCATGGCTCATCAAGAACAGCGTTTAATTTTCATAATATGCGGGTCTAAATGTGTGGAAACGTCTAAACCAATGATAATCAATTTAAATGTTCAACGTCATACGGACGCCCCAAGATTCTTCTGCGTCATATCCGTATTTTCTGTCCGGTCCCAGGTTTTTGTCCCATGAACCCGGACAACATCATTCCTCACTAGGTTGGCTGTCCTAAATTTCTATTAACGTACTAGGCCATTTATGTTTGCAGTGTACCTTTCTCACAGTTCAATAAAGTAAAAAAGTAGAAGAGTGAAAAAAACGTTCTTTCTCATTCATGTATTTACATTCAAATATTTATAGTATATTTGTTATTCTAATTGATTTGAGCATCTCCGTATCTCTTTTGGACCATCCTCTCGGGAATGCAGTCCACGGGCAGCGCAGTCGTTCCTTTCCCAGTACACGTTGCTATGTGATACCGGAGCCCTCCCACCACCGACGCCATAGGAGTCCCTTCCTGTGGAATTCCTTGTTCCAAACAACGGAGAACGCGCTGATTTACTTGCACAAACATTGATCTCTTCTTCGGGATAAACCACAAAGTAAGAAACATTTCCACATTGTGATATCAGAATGTTTTACAATGCTCTAAAGTTACCCCCATATAATGATAAAATAAATAGACTATCTAGAAAGTGTGTTATCTTGTAGTCTGTTTGTAATATTAGCATGTGCAGCCAGTGGACAACATTCGCTGGTCAAACAGAACATGTGTAGCCACAGTGTTAGTTTAACTAGAAATCTGTCCTCAACGGGCTCCTATGATCTAGATGGAAACATTCGGGTCTGTTTCAAAAGGCTGCAAAGACAATCAAGCAAGTATGAGCCAACAGTATCACAAACGGAAAAGCGCCCTAGTTAGCTTGTTTAGCTAGCCCACATAGTATACCGACTTCAGAACGTTGCTCGTCATGATGTCGATGGTCATGGATGGTCGTTCACCGTGCCTCAGTCTGGGACTAGCTGGCTTCGTGTGCCCGGTGTGTTTGGAAACGGTCCAGATGTTCAGTTCTTTTCAACAGCTGACCACAGCAAACGCATTGCAGTGTCATAGTAGTTTTTGTCAGGTACTGTACGAGTAATATCTTCACCCCCATAAACGTTGTTCAAATATCCGTTTTATGGGTCCTGGTCAGATGGCTGAGCGGTTAGGGAATCGGGCTGTGAATCAGAAGGTTGCCGGTTGATTCCCGGCCGTGCAAAATGACGTTGTGTCCTTGGGCAAGGCACTTCACCCTACTTGCCTCGGGGGAATGTCCCTGTACTTACTGTAAGTCGCTCTGGATAAGAGCATCTGCTAAATGACTAAATGTAAATGTCCAGTTATCACCAGCGGTTCATAAAGGACTGGGCTGGTGATTGATACGTCAGTGGGAACTATTTGGTGATAGTAATGTTGACATAAAATTCTGCTCAAGTTGCTTGCGTACTCTCAGGAAACAAGTAATTTCAAGTTTCATCTGGCGTAACTTAAGTGTCCTTTCAAGATCCAAGGCTGATGGAAGCTGTTATTCTTGTCCGCCCATGCAGTTTCTCATTAAGTAGATAGTATGTTTGTGTGTGTGATTAGCAAGGGTGTTAATTTAACCAGATGTTCTTTGATGAGTGGGACAGGAAAAGATGAGAGTTGGGATGGTTGGGCTAGCCAGAGCCTTGTCCAGCAGCAGCATGACAAACAGGAGTGATCAATAGTGAGGGCTTTGGCCTGTGGGGTTAGTGGGCTCTGGTATTTCTGCTGGTGCTTAGCTTCCAGTGTAAACACAGCTTGTCATTGTTAATTGCAGGTCAGTGCTACGAGGGAGCCTGTACTGGTGTTGTTGTTGAAAGTGTTCCTTTCTGGTATTAACCTAACTCTCTAATCCACATCTTACTTACTTAGCATCATGTAACCGCGACAAACAGTGAGCTAGCTAAGTGTTTTAATTAGTGGGTGGAAGAAGCATCTACAGGTAGAAATCCCCTACTATCAGCTCAGTGGTTAGAGTATCCGACTGCAGATCAAGAAGTTGCAGGTCCGAATCTCCCCTCCCCGCCTCCCCTTGTAAATTGCTTTGGATGAAAGCGCCTGCCAAATAAACGCTGTACATTTTTGTTTCCGATCATGCTTGATAAACTAGGCTCCTCTAGAGAGCGATTACACATTTCTGTCTGAACATTATGAGGAGATGGGGAAGAAATATTGTTGGAGTGGAACAAGTCTAATGATAAAATACAGGGCTCAGCACCTGGGTTACCCTTTTGAACTTGTTTCATTTGGTTTCAAACAATTGAGAGTACAGATGATCCTCTCCTATTCATATCATCCAGACTTGCTCTATGCACCAATTTATGGTAAATAAACCATATATTCACAGTCTTAGAAACACTGTCTTCTAGAATAGTCCGTGATCAGAAATACTCCTTGTCAAGGTCATGTTTTTTAATCAGATATTCTGGAAGCCAATGGAATGAGATCATTTAGGCCTAAAATATCTGAGATTAGGCTACATTCTGCCATGGTCTGAGAAAATTCACTGTAAGTAGCCTACCTATTAAGTATTTTACTCCACCTATCCCCCTTATTATCTTCCTCCTTCACCTCCTCCTCCCCTTCCTCCTTCACCTCCTCCTTTTCCTCCTCCTCCTCTGTCTTGCATGTAGAACATCCAGGATAGTCGTGATCTCTTAGAACTCACACAGTCGATGGTGATTGTGTGTTTTATACATGGATGCTACACGTGGATTATATACACCATAGCCTACTTCTTACAGTTGATGGAGTTTAGCGGTCTCAATGCTGGATGCAGTTCTGTGTGTGTCCAGAAGGTGGTGGTCAAATTCTTACTTTGTCCTAAAATCCAAAGATTTCATATTTCATTTAGAAAGAGAAAAAACTGGACTTTTCTTGAGCTATTTTTGGCAAAGGAAACCTCAAGCAATAAATGTTTTTTTCTGATTTGTTCCTCATGAACACTAAGTTATCTGAACCAACAAGATAAAAATAAACATAGAAAAACAGATGTGTCCAGCCACAAGTTTATAGAGAGAAGGGGGATGCAAAAAGAATCTGCAGTTCGGATCAACGTAGAGATATTTACTCCAGACTGTTCAGTGTTGGGACTAGGGCTACTTTTTTAAGCAAGAGTGGCAGCCTGATGGCTTGGTGGAGCTTCACAATGTTTCAGAGTGAAGCAGTTCCTCTGAGAACTCCTCACAGGAATATTCCAGGAGTGCCCAGGTGTTCAAACCCAAGAGGATGGAGGACACCTTTTCCTATAATGTCTTTGTAAACATTTAGTATTTGTATTTATTTATTTGACTTTGAACAGGTTCGATTAAAGGTACAGCCGAATTTACTTAGTTCCGGACATTGAACCAGTGCTAGCATAGTGTGCGTTCTATATGACATATTTTACATACATTTAACTGAAAATCTCTTGGCTGTAGCTGTCAGTGCTGTCACTAGTTCAGGAGACCTGCTATGTGATTGAGATGTGCTGAAGACCTGCTATGTGATTGAGATGTGCTGAAGACCAGTCTTGGTTAAAGGGAGACGTTGTAGCACACAGCTGCTGTCTTTGTGGACTGTGGCCTTGACTGTAAATTCCTCTTGTGAGTTTAACAGGCCTGAGTGACTGAGGCCCAACACACTGAGACTGTCTAACTCTCTCTATTTCTCTCTCTCTCTCACTAACTCCTTCTCTCGCTCTTTCTCTCTCTGACTCTCGGTGTCTCTCTAACTAAGCCTAATCTGAAGCTTGAAACTGGCAAAACGAAGAATAGGTTACAGGCAGATTCTTTTTATTTTATATATATTTTTTTTGTTTGTTTGTTGCTGCTGCCAGTTACATTACATTTATACATACATTTAGTCATTTAGCAGACGCTCTTATCCAGAGCGACTTACAGTAAGTACAGGGACATTTCCCCCAAGGCAAGTAGGGTGAAGTGCTTTGCCCAAGGACACAACGTCATTTTGCACGGCCGGGAATCGAACTGGCAACCTTCAGATTACTAGCCCGATTCCCTAACCGCTCAGCCACCTGACTCCCGCCAGTTTTAACAGCAGCGTCCTCCTCAGTGGATCATTTGGAGGACGAGTGTCTTCAGCTTCTCTGACATCCTCTGCATCCAGATAATTGAATCCCTCAATCAAATCTGGCCCGAGGTTTATGACCCCCCCCCCCATCACACACACACACCCACAACCCACACACACACCCCAGACAGGCCTAATTATTTCAGAAAGTGGCGTCTTTCAAACGTCCCCTGACAGGGGCGTTATCTTGTGTGAATCACTCTCTCGAAGATCTCTATGGTGAAAGCTTTGTTTAAACTTCACCTTGTATCTGGTCTGGGTGTACTTGCTCCTGTTCTGTGTACTACCCTAGCTTGTGTATGACCCGTGTACTAGCTTAAATTAATCTGAGCTTAAAGGCCTGGACCCGGGGCCCCTGTTTCCTGTTTCCTGTCTGTGTGCAGCTCTATCCTTGAGACATGTCCTGTCTGGGCCTGGCTATTCCCTAGCCTGCCTTAGCTGGGTTTGTCTCGTGCCATCTCTCAATCCCTCCATCCTCCCCCAATCCTATCAGTAGATTGTTGGGTTCTGTAATTAAAGCCAGGCTCCCCCACCCAGTGCACCCTCCACCCCTCCCCCAGGATCTGGAGCCTGAGATGGGAGTAATCGATAGTGCATGGTGCTCCTCACAAGTCATATGTGAAATATTACAGGCTTCAACATTACACTCTGCTCTCAGCTATTTGACCTGGGCTTGTCAGACCAGGCCAGAGGAACAGTGTGTGTCTGTCTTTCACCCGGGCCGGGCCAGGCCAGGCCAGGCCTGGCCCGGCCAGCCTATCTCCGTCGCTGCTGCAGCTGTCACTGTTAGTGTAGTTGATATACTGGGGGGGGCTGAGGAGAAACAGGTGTTGTGTATTAGTTCCACTGGTTTATTCCACCCCCTGCCCCAAAAAAGAAAAGAAAAGTGGACTGGAGTCAATAGAGATGTCAGGGAACTTTATTGTAATATATGGCAATCTGACTTTTAAATTGACCATTGCTACAAAGAATCACCCTTCATGGTTTTTTCTGGGAAAGAGAGGGAGAGAAGGAGGGAGAGAGAGAGATGGAGACAGAAAGGGGGGGTAATGTGGTTCAGGTGAACCAACCTCTAAGACAGACCTGACAGATGGGAAATGTCTTTGAACCTCTGCAGGTTTTCGTTTACGTGAAATACGTCCAGCACATGAGTCTTATCTCCAGTTATTTCCTTGAAGGTCCGCTTCTCTGGAGACGACGTCCTGGACTGGGAGGATTGTGAGGCATGTGTTTCAGCCACACTATCCTCCCAGATCATCACGACTGTAATACACACTCTTCTTCCTGGTCAGTGAGTCAGTAGTTTTATTGGATAAGTGCCCAACATTAAATTTTTACTGCTTTTATGCTTAAATATCTCCATGAATATGACAGAGGAAGAACCAGTCACACAGTCCAAACAGGGACCCTGCTTTTTGTGGAAGAAATTGGGATTTCCTGTGTGCTTACATTATTCACTAATCAATAGAACTAGTCAATGGATACTAGTTAGTATGTTCTCATGTAAGCTTGCTATTAATAAGAGTATATTGTGTCAGGGTTAATAGATATTCGGGGTCAGGAGAAAGTACTGGCTAAACGTTCCTTGTCATGACTACAAGGAGAGCTCCAACTATGAACTCTCTAGTCTGAGAGTTGTCATGTGTTGGGAGCAGTGAATCTCTTTCTCTGAGACTGTTGTAACGTCATTACTGCCTGACTGTCACTATCTATGTTTACATTCTTGTGCCCTATAAAATATGGTCCTCCAGCTTTCAGAGCTGAGAGAGACATGATTGAGACCTAAGCCTGGTGTCGTGTTGTCATTTTATTGTCAGGGGTCTGGTTTTCTCTCCCAATCTGCAGATTGATAATACTTATTAAAATCCAGAACTCAACTGAACTTTGTCACTCCGTTTATGAAGAGAAGGACGGTTTCTCTGCAGCACCTCATCACGATCAGGTGAAGTGAAGTCCTCTAACCTGGAGCAGGTGAAGTCTTTAACCTGGAGCAGGTGAAGTCCTCTAACCTGAAGCAGGTGAAGTCCTCTAACCTGAAGCAGGTGAAGTCCTCTAACCTGAAGCAGGTGAAGTCCTCTAACCTGGAGCAGGTGAAGTCCTCTAACCTGAAGCAGGTGAAGTCCTCTAACCTGAAGCAGGTGAAGTCCTCTAACCTGGAGCAGGTGAAGTCCTCTAACCTGAAGCAGGTGAAGTCCTCTAACCTGAAGCAGGTGAAGTCCTCTAACCTGAAGCAGGTGAAGTCCTCTAACCTGAAGCAGGTGAAGTCCTCTAACCTGAAGCAGGTGAAGTCCTCTAACCTGAAGCAGGTGAAGTCCTCTAACCTGGAGCAGGTGAAGTCCTCTAACCTGGAGCAGGTGAAGTCCTCTAACCTGAAGCAGGTGAAGTCCTCTAACCTGAAGCAGGTGAAGTCCTCTAACCTGAAGCAGGTGAAGTCCTCTAACCTGAAGCAGGTGAAGTCCTCTAACCTGAAGCAGGTGAAGTCCTCTAACCTGGAGCAGGTGAAGTCCTCTAACCTGGAGCAGGTGAAGTCCTCTAACCTGGAGCAGGTGAAGTCCTCTAACCTGAAGCAGGTGAAGTCCTCTAACCTGAAGCAGGTGAAGTCCTCTAACCTGGAGCAGGTGAAGTCCTCTAACCTGGAGCAGGTGAAGTCCTCTAATCTGGAGCAGGGCTGGAGCAGTACATCGTGGTACAACATACCGCAATGCAAAATGTCTCCCTCTAGTATTTCCTTCTCTCTTACTCTCTGTCCCTCCTGACTCCTTCTCCTTTGCTCGCCCCTTCTACCATTGCTTCTCTTCCTCTCTCTGCTTCTACTCGTTCATCTCCCTCTCCTTTCAGACAGTGTAATGTGGAAATGTTTCTCTGTGGTGCTGTTCCCCCGCAGCCCATTAGTGGAGGCCCGGGGGAGGCCCATGGGAGGCCTTGGAGAGACCCGGGGGGAGGCCCGTGGGAGGCCCGGGGGAGGCCCGTGGAGAGGCCCGGGGGGAGGCCCGGGGAGAGGCCCGGGGAGAGGCCCGGGGGGAGGCCCGTGGGAGGCCCGTGGGGAGGCCCGGGGAGAGGCCCGTGGGGAGGCCCGTGGGGAGGCCCGTGGGAGGCCCGTGGGGAGGCCCGGGGAGAGGCCCGTGGGGAGGCCCGGGGAGAGGCCCGTGGGGAGGCCCGGGGAGAGGCCCGGGGGGAGGCCCGGGGGAGGCCCGGGGGGGAGGCCGGGCCCCCTCAGGCCTCCCTGTTAGTCCATGTTGAGTAACGATCCACACATGGACAATGTAACTCTGGAGCTGTCAACAACCGGCTTCTCAGTTTCAGGGCCGTCGGGCCGTTTGTAGCTTTTGGGAGTTTACAAGAGCCACCACACAGAAATCCTCTTTGTATTTGTATATTACCTGCTTGGGTTTGATTTTGAGAGGAAATAATGTCATTTTACCGCCTCCATCATTTTTGGTGAGAAGGTTTATATGGTCTCAGGTGTACTGGCCCTCCTCATCTCCACCTTCTAGAACAATCTGAGGCTTCAACCTCACAAGCTGCCTGGTACCCCCCCTCCTCCTCACCCCCTCCTCCTCACTCCCCCCCCCCCCCCCCCCCCCCCCACACACAGGGCAGCTGCAGTATGTCATTAACAGGTGCTCAGTAACAGAGTCAAGGTCAGATTTTCTGCATATCATCCCTGGCGTCCCCTCCACACACAGCCAGGCCTTTCTCTGGTCCGCCTCTGGTCTCTCCCTGGCCTTTCTGGTCTCTCTCTGGTCTCTCTCTGGTCTCTCCCTGGTCTCTCCCTGGTCTCTCTCTGGTCTCTGGTCTCTCTCTGGTCTCTCTCTGGTCTCTCTCTGGTCTCTGGTCTCTCTCTGGTCTCTCCCTGGTCTCTCTCTGGTCTCTCCCTGGTCTCTCCCTGGTCTCTCTCTGGTCTCTCTCTGGTCTCTCTCTGGTCTCTCCCTGGTCTCTCTCTGGGCTCTCTCTGGTCTCTCCCTGGTCTCTCCCTGGTCTCTCTCTGGTCTCTCTTCTCAACTTCACACGCTCTCTATTTGTCCCCCTTTTTTCTGGTTCTTTTCTTCTTTCTTTTCCTTTGTCCCATCCTCTCTTTTTTCCCCTCTCTCTCTTATTCCCTCCCTCGCTCCCTCTCCAGTTGCTGACCTCTATGAAACTGCTCTTTCCTTCTCTCTCTTTCTCTCTCTCTCTCTCTTTCTCTCTCTCTCTCGCTCCCCTCATCCCTCACTCTGCAGACGAGGCCGTGAAGGAGGAAGGCCAGCCCTCCTGTCCCCCACAGTTCCACTGAAAGGCGTCCAAGAGTCTGTACTTTAATTCAATAAGAGAGAAATTGAAAAAATGTGGAAATGCCTTATTCGCTCTCTGGCTGAAGGTTGAGGAGTAGGTCCCCCCCCATGTGTGTAAATCTTCCCAGAGTTCCTTCTGCATGGCTCGGCATGGCTAAGAAACTGTTCATTAGACTGACACAAACCAGAAAGGGACACGGAGAGAGGGAGAGAGGGAGAGAGAGAGAGGGAGGGAGAGAGAGAGGGATTTGGAAAGAGTCCAATGGCCAGACCCCTGTGGGTCTTCTGATTGGGTCACCATACTGCAGAGGGAGGTGGGGTGGGGCGGGGGTGGGGCCATCTAATCCAGTACTTCTGTTTCGGTGAAGACCTTTGTGAAGTCTGAGTCCATCTATAAATTGGTCTCAGAGGCTGCAGAGACCTGCCAAGCAATCGCTTTAACATCCTTCCTCTCATCCTCCTCCCTCCCTCCCTCCCTCCCTCTCTCTCTCTCTCCTCCCTCCTCTCATCCTCCATCCTCCCTCCCTCTCTCTCTCCTCCCTCTCTCTCATCCTCTGTATGTCCCAGAGGGATACTGGTTTTGATAGTGTTCGCCAATGCTTTTGCTCGCCTCTAGGATTAGGTTTGGTTGTGGGTTTAAATGTTTCATTTCACTACTGTATTCACTACTATCTGAGACTTTATACGTTTTTCTTGCAAATGATGGTTAGATTCCAACCGTACATTCCTCTGAGCGGCGTTGGCTCCCTGACCGCTGTGTGGAGAGGAAGGAAGGAGTGAGGCGAACAGCGACATCAAAGCTCTCTGGTTTAAGCACAATGATAAACCAACTTGGTTCTGTTGTGGAGGAGCAGGAGAGGGGAGAGAGGAGGAGAGGAGGAGAGGAGAGGAGGAGAGGAGGAGAGGGGATGGATCAAGGATGGTTCAAGGATGGTTCAAGGATGGTTCAAGGATGGTTCAAGGATGGTTCAGGGGAGTGGCTGACCAGACGATGGCCAGGCCCAGGGCCCAGCGCTGGGCCCTGGGCCTGACCAGACGATGGCCAGGCCCAGGGCCCAGCGCTGGGCCCTGGGCCTGACCATCGTCTGGTCAGCGCTGGGCCCTGGGCCTGGCCATCGTCTGGTCAGCGCTGGGCTGGGTGTCTGTACTGAAGCAGGGGGTTTGTGGCCTGACCAGCCCCTCTGACCAGCCCCTCTGACCAGCCCCTCTGACCAGCCCCTCTGACCAGCCCCTCTGACCAGCCCCTCTGACCAGCCCCTCTGACCAGCCCCTCTGACCAGCCCCCCTGACCAGCCCCTCTGACCAGCCCCTCTGACCAGCCCCTCTGACCAGCCCCTCTGACCAGCCCCTCTGACCAGCCCCTCTGACCAGCCCCTCTGACCAGCCCCTCTGACCAGCCCCTCTGACCAGCCCCTCTGACCAGCCCCTCTGACCAGCCCCTCTGACCAGCCCCTCTGACCAGCCCCTCTGACCAGCCCCTCTGACCAGCCCCTCTGACCAGCCCCTCTGACCAGCCCCTCTGACCAGCCCCTCTGACCAGCCCCTCTGACCAGCCCCTCTGACCAGCCCCTCTGACCAGCCCCTCTGACCAGCCCCTCTGACCAGCCCCTCTGACCAGCCCCTCTGACCAGCCCCTCTGACCAGCCCCTCTGACCAGCCCCTCTGACCAGCCCCTCTGACCAGCCCCTCTGACCAGCCCCTCTGACCAGCCCCTCTGACCAGCCCCTCTGACCAGCCCCCCTGACCAGCCCCTCTGACCAGCCCCTCTGACCAGCCCCTCTGACCAGCCCCTCTGACCAGCCCCTCTGACCAGCCCCTCTGACCAGCCCCTCTGACCAGCCCCTCTGACCAGCCCCTCTGACGGGGGTTTCGACTAATGAGAGTCGGGGCTCCAGCTCATGGCTCTGCTCTGCCTGGGGCTTGATGAGGCTGAAGAGTCTGGCTTCTACCCTCCAGACCTTCTACTACCTGAGCTGTCTGTCTCCCCCTCCTCCCCTCAACATCCTGTCTCCTCCCTCTCTCTCTCTTACTCCACCCCACCCTCTCTCTCCCTCCCCCCTCTCTTTCTTCCCCACCCTCTCTCTCTCTCTCCCTCCTCCTCCAAATCCTCCAATGGGGTCAGATGGCTGAGCGGTTAAAGAAGCGGGCTATTAATCAGAAGGTTGCTGGTTCGATTCTGGCCGTGCAAAAGTGGCGTTGTGTCCTTGGGCAAGGCACTTCACCCTACTTGCCTCGAGGGGAATGTCCCTGTACTTACTGTAAGTCGCTCTGAATAAGAGTGTCTGCTAAATGACTAAATGAAATGTAAATCCCTCCCTCGTCTTGTCGTTCTCATCCTTTGTTCCTTGCCGTGTGTTTCCTGCCTCTTGAGAGACCAGTTGAGTCGTTTGATTTCTCCTTCAGAACATGAGGTCTCTCTAGCTCTGTACCCACACTGACTACACACGCTCACACACACACACACACTCACGTACTCACCCTCACACTCACAAGTGCACACCCAAATTCAGTCACACATACTCACACACACACCCTCTCACAAATGCACACGCACTCACACAAGCGCACCCACACATGTGGACACACACACACTTGGAAGTACGGCTGTAGCTTACCTCACTCTCTCCCATGATACTGTTGATCGCCCTTGCCAGAGTGGATGTGAGCTATCTCACAGAACCACCTCAAGAGTCATCCTGCAGCATGGGTGTGTGTGTGTGCGTGAGAGAGAGAGAGGTGTGTGTGTGTGCGTAAGAGAGAGGTGTGTGTGTGTGCGTAAGAGAGAGGTGTGTGTGTGTGAGAGAGGTGTGTGTGTGTGTGCGTGAGAGAGAGAGGTGTGTGTGAGAGAGAGAGAGAGAGAGGTGTGTGTGTGAGAGAGAGGTGTGTGTGTGTGTGCGTGTGAGAGAGAGGTGTGTGTGTGTGTGCGTGAGAGAGAGGTGTGTGTGTGAGAGAGAGAGAGGTGTGTGTGTGAGAGAGAGGTGTGTGTGTGTGTGCGTGTGAGAGAGAGGTGTGTGTGTGAGAGAGAGGTGTGTGTGTGTGCGTGAGAGAGAGAGGTGTGTGTGTGAGAGAGAGGTGTGTGTGTGTGTGCGTGTGAGAGAGAGGTGTGTGTGTGAGAGAGAGGTGTGTGTGTGTGCGTGAGAGAGAGAGGTGTGTGTGTGTGTGCGTGTGAGAGAGGTGTGTGTGTGTGCGTGAGAGAGAGGGGTTTGTGTGTGCGTGAGAGAGAGGGGTGTGTGTGTGCGTGAGAGAGAGGGGTGTGTGTGTGCGTGAGAGAGAGGTGTGTGTGTGAGAGAGAGGTGTGTGTGTGTGTGCGTGTGAGAGAGAGGTGTGTGTGCGTGAGAGAGAGGGGTGTGTGTGTGCGTGAGAGAGAGGGGTGTTTGTGTGTGTGAGAGAGAGGTGTGTGTGCGTAAGAGAGAGGTGTGTGTGTGTGTGTGTGCGTGAGAGAGAGGGGGGTGTGTGTGTGTGTGTGTGAGAGAGGAAGGGAGGTCATGGTGAGGGGCAGTCTCTCTGATGTCCTTGACGAGGGCTCCAGGTTATCACTGCCACGGCAACCCATCGTCATGTTGGGCCTTGGAAAGACCCCCTAGTCCTCATCACTAGTTATACAGGAGATACATAAATACATTATTATCATTCTCATATCTCTACAGATGTAGCGTGCTGTTGTTGGTTAACCAGTTTGAAGGCCTGCATGGTCAATATTTTGGTTTCATGACATTCCTGTTGTTATAGAAAATAAATGAACAAGTCTCTCTAATTCTTTAACACAAAACAATGACTGTTGTTTTGTGCCCCCCCCCTCCTTCCCCCTCAGAAACACGAGCAGCTCTGTTGGTGTAATGATCTGTTCAATCACATTTCCAAAGCTTCAAGGTCAAAGCTACTTCCCCTTCCTGGTTTGATTTAAGTGGCCCTTAGCCGTGCTACTGTAGCCAATCAGAGTGGATTTATGGGGTGCATCCTCAGTCGGGGGGCAGGAACAGGGCCTCTGTGACATCCCCCCCCCAGGTGTTTCTGGAGAAATATTAACATCAGTACGACCAGGGCAGCTGGGACTGGCTTTCTCTCTCTCCCTTACTTCCTCCCCCCCTCCTCCTCTTCCTCTTCCCCTTCCCCCCCCCCCCCCTCTCTCTCTCTCTCCTCCCCCCCTCCTCCTCTTCCCCTCCCCCCCCCTCCCCCCCCCCCTCCTCTCTCTCCAGGCGGCTTGTGTTGTCCAGAGGTGGTGTGTTTAGAGTTCTCATAATGACGTTGATCTTGAGCAGGGCTTTTACGACCTGCTGACGACCTGCTGACGCGCACTCAATCACACGTCAGAGTGGACCCTCGTTAGCGGCCCTCGTTAGCGGCCCTCGTTAGCGGCCCTTGTTAACAGGGCTGCTGGGTTCTATGTTTTGCATATTCCCAGTTCATGTCCAACCGTGCGCGCCTCTTGGGTTTTTAGTAATTGGGAATTTTCACATGACCCTGATACAGGAGAGAGGGAGGAGACAGGGAGGGAGGAGAGATGGAGGAGGAATGAGGGAATAAGCAGAAAGGGTGAAGAAAGGAATAGGAAAGGAGGGATAGAGGAGTGTTGAAGGGAAGAGGATGAGGAGAGCTTGTGAGTAAATGATATGAGGAAGGAAATATAGAAGGAGGAACACAACCAAGGATCAAGCAGTGGACCAGCCTGCAGTGTGTTTGTGCGTTTGTGTGTATGTTTATACATAAATATCAGTTTTTCCCATGCATTGAATTATTTGAGAAGGCCGCCACAATTGAAAATGAACCGCAACAAAAAAAATAAAGCGTTCTCTCTCTCGCTAAAACAGAACCTTGCAA
>NC_090057.1:901315-1000616 GCF_038355195.1 Osmerus mordax | reverse complement strand
TTCAAGGGAGCCATATTTAGCAAGGACTTTTCTGTGGGACCACCAGACCACAGCACGGCTCCTCAACTGAAACTGGACCCGTTAAATCCTCTGCATAATCATTTGCGTAATCCTCTATTTATGATCCACAGGGATTCAGTGAGCAAGCAAAAGAGAGGGAAAAAAAGTCATGTTTGCGGTCGGTAATTATTTCCTGGTGTCAGTCCGTCCTCCTGGTTGTGAGGGGTTGCACTGTGGTCGATCTGGATATTTTTGCTGATGTTCTTCACATGGAAATTTTCCATCTACATCCTGTGTTGCCCTGTGAGTGTGGGGGAGAGATCTGTGTAGCCAGATCTGAAGGGGTGCACTGCCAACACGCACAGACACAGACATGTTACCTAGAGTCTCTCTGTAGCTGGTTGGATAGAGGAGAGGAGAGAGAGCGGGATAGCATTGCACCCATTAGATCAGAGATCCCCCCCCCTCCTTCCCCCTCCCCTCCTCCCCTCCTCCTTCCCCCTCCTCCCCCTCCTCCTCCTGGTGGGAACAAGGAGCAGATGTGGCTCTCCTGTAGAACGCTCTCTTGTTTAGTAAACAGGTCGCTCTTGTTCACCGATGACAGGTTTCAATTACAGACCGTGTACACCAGCTCTGAGTCTGACCCTAACCCCGGCCTCTCTCTGGTCTCTCTCCCAGCCCCCTGGCCTCTCCCCTGGCCTCTCTCCAGAGCCCTGGCCTCTCTCCCAGCCCCTGGCCTCTCTCCCAGCCCCCTGGCCTCTCCCTGGCCTCTCTCCCAGCCCCCTGGCCTCTCTCCCAGCCCCTGGCCTCTCCCTGGCCTCTCTCCCAGCCCCCTGGCCTCTCTCCCAGCCCCCTGGCCTCCTGCTGGTATTGTGTGTCTGGACAGCCCTCAGATGGACAGATAAAAGGGAGGATCAGCTCTGTCTGCTACCAGACATACGTCTCTTGTCTGAACCAGAGACCACGATTCTGTTTCCCCTCTCCTCCTCCCTCTCCTCCTCCCCTCTCCTCCTCCCCTTTCCTCTCCTCCCCTCTCCCCTTCTCCTCCTCCCCTCCTCCTTTCCTCCCCTCTCCTCTCCTGGAAGGGGGTTGGTTGGCATGGTGACTGCAGTGCCCACCGTGTCCGAACTACTGGATCTGGGGGAGGTGGGGGGAGGTGGGGTTAATGCGCCTGGTAATTTGAAGGAACTAAGTCAGACAAGATTGTGTCAAATATCAGTTTTGATCCCAGCAAGGCTGTGATCCTGGAGATTAGGGCAGGGATTACTGGCATGATCGCAGCGCTCGCCTCCTCGGCTGTTACGCTTTCCTTTAGACACACTCACACACACGTACCCACTCGCGCTCACACACCGACATACATATATACACTATATGTAGACATACACACAATATGCCCCCCCCCCCCCCCTCATGTAACATTAGCTCTCTGTGGTTGTGATTGTTTTTTTTACCGCAGATTTTCTCGCTCCTGTTTTTTGCAAGATTTTAAAAAATGATGCAATAACAGACCATTTTGGGGTTCAGTCCAAATATTTGACTCTCAGAATAGTGAAGAGGCTAAACCTCTTCCTTTTACTACGATGTAGTAAAAGGCTGAGGACAGATCTCTCTCTGTGTTCCTGCCTCTGTCTGGTATCTCTCTTTGTGTTCCTGCCTCTGTCTGTTATCTCTCCTCTGTGTCCTGCCTCTGTCTGGTATCTCTCTCTGTGTTCCTGCCTCTGTCTGGTATCTCTCTCTGTGTTCCTGCCTGTCTGGTATCTCTCTCTGTGTTCCTGCCTCTGTCTGGTATCTCCCTCTGTGTTCCTGCCTCTGTCTGGTATCTCTCTGTGTTCCTGCCTCTGTCTGGTATCTCTCTCTGTGTTCCTGCCTCTGTCTGGTATCTCTCTCTGTGTTCCTGCCTCTGTCTGGTATCTCTCTCTGTGTTCCTGCCTCTGTCTGGTAGAGACATCAAAACAGTGCTAAAGGAAAACGTATGGAAGATAAGATGATGCTTCATATTTCCTCCTGACTGTCGGTCAGCAGCTGAGCTCTGGGGGCAGGGTCACAGTCCTGGGGTCAGCTTCACCAGCTAGGACTACACACACGTGTGTGTGTGTGTGTGACCATAGATTGTGTGTGTGTGAGTGTATGTCTGCATAAGCGTGTGTGTGTGTGTTTAATCATTGTGTGTGTGTGTATTCCTGGCTCTAGGTGAGAAAGGTAGAAAAGAAAGAAGGAACACAAATCTGATCTACCTGAGCAGGTGACACAATAGGTTCTACCTGTATGTACCTGAGCAGGTTACAGCATGGGGCAGACCCACCCTAGACCCAGAACAAGGACCCAGGCCCTAGACCCAGAACAAGGACCCCAGGCCCTAGACCCAGAACAAGGACCCAGGCGCTACACCGTGCGCCAGCCTGGGGCAGAGACGGCACGGTTCCCCAACCTCACAGGACCCTCAGGGGTTTGGGCTCAGGGCAGCGTGGAAACCTGGCCTCCTCACACAGCTCTCGCTTGGAGACCAGACTCAGGCCGCTGCCTCTCCTGCCTCTCCTGCCTCCCCTGCCTCCCCTGCCTGTCCTGCCTCCCCTGCCTCTCCTGCCTCCCCTGCCTCTCCTGCCTCCCCTGCCTCTGCATTCCTGTTGGTTTAGACCGCCGCAGGTTTGGATTGGTTTCAATGGATCCTCAGATAGCAGGCATTCCTCTTCTCTAAAGAAAGGTCCACTCTTATTATTGCACGCTGCTTTGAATCTGACAAGTTGGATTTTCTTTTTTCTCTCTGTTTGGAAGGAGAGGCAGGTGGTTCACATGGCCCGGAGCTGAACACTCAAGAAAACACAACACTTTGTCTGACTGACTCTACGTACAGATGTGTTTAGATACGTTCAACTTTGATCATGATCTGATGATATATCCAGATCTTTAAGTGTGGAATGTTTTGCTTGGGCTGCGTTGTCACACGACCACGCCAGCGGCCTGGTCACCCCGGGGCGGTGGATCTCAGGGGGGCAGTTTGACGAGGATTTGCGCGTTATCAAGAATAACAAGTGTGCAACACCCACTGTGTCCTGACTGGAGCTGGGCTGGGTTGACCCTTTGAGCAGGGTGAGAGAGAGGAAGAAAGAGCTGTAGAGACAAATAGAGAGAGGGAAAGGGATAGCGAGTTGCAGAGAGATGTATAGAGGGAGAGGGAGAGAGACACTGGGAGACTCATCTGCTGGTTGTAAAAGGTGAGGAATAGGCCCCAGAGGACATGGCTGCTCTGTAAGTTAATTTGAAAGAGAAGGAGGCGACCTGGGCCTCTTAAACTGCACTGGAAGAAGCTGCTGTTGATTCTACACACACTTTTACAGTAGAAAACTAACTTAATGATCAGAGTTACACCTTGTTAAACTGCAAACATTTCAACAGGTGAGGTTCCTTGGTTTCACTAGCACTTTAAGAGGGGGAAGGAGGGGAGAGGTGGGGGAGGAGGAGAGAGGTAGAGGAGAGAAAGTGAGGTGAGGAGCCAAACTGTGACTAGCGTCTGGCCGTGCAAGCAGGCAGATGAAAGCCTCTCTCTCCTGGAGCGCAGGATCAAAGCTGGGCTGAGCAGCACGCTGTCATAACCTCACATCAGGTTCTTCCTCTGTCAGGCTGCAGGGGCTTCAGCTGGCCAGGAGCAGGCTGACTGGCTGGCTGGCTGACTGACTGTATGGATGGCTGACTCACTGACTGTATGGATGGCTGGCTGACTCACTGACTGACTGTATGGATGGCTGACTGACTGTATGGATGGCTGAGTGGCTGACTGACTGGCTGGCTGACTGGCTCACTGACTGACTGTATGGATGGCTGGCTGGCTGGCTGACTGTATGGCTGGCTGACAGACTGTATGGATGACTGGCTGGCTGACTGTATGGCTGGCTGACAGACTGTATGGATGACTGGCTGTATGGATGGCTGACTGACTGACTGGCTGGCTAGACAGCTTTATATAGTAACTATCACTCCATAAAACTTTTTATTTTATATATATATATATACATACACACGCACCCTGATCCTGCATAGCTGACAGATGTCTGGTGGAGTTGATCCTCCTGGCATCCCAGCGCCGCCGACTGCACAGCCCCTCTCTCGCCAGGCAGGGTTCAGCTGCCTGCTGCAGGCTGGGAGAGGGCCATCCCATAATAAAGACATCTCCGGGACAGCTTGTAACTATCGGCTACAGTGTTGAAATGCGGCCTGTGTGTGTGGAATCCGGTCGCCGTCGTTTTTCACCAGCAGGAATGTGGAGATGGCAGCTCAGGGTCTGGACCAACAGGAGGATGTAGCTGTCCATACCCCCCCCCTCGCTGTCTCCCTCCCTCTCTCTCACACACACACCCTCCCTCCCTCTCTCTCTCTCTCCCTCTCTCACACACACACCCTCTCCCTCTCTCACACACACACCCTCTCTCACACACACACACACACACACCCTCTCCCTCTCTCACACACACCCTCCCTCTCTCTCTCTCTCTCTCTCTCTCTCAGACACACACTCTCTTTGTCTCTCTCACACACCTTCCCTCTCTCTGTCTCCCTCTCTCCCACACACACCCCTCCCTCTCTCTTTCTCTCACACACCTGCTTGGAGTATGCCCCTGCAGACAGAGTTAGCTATGGTATGAGCTTATCTTGTCTAAGTTTGGACTGGTCCTCTCTGCTCCCTGTTAAAGCGGATCTTTAAGAGACCCAGTCTGTTTTACTCAGCGACGTCACAAGCTTGTAAGAAGTGATATCCTGTAAATTGCCATGGTCTGGGACCTCGTCTGGGGTCTAGAGCCATGGTCTGAGTCTAGAGCCATGGTCTGAGTCTAGGGCCATGGTCTGAGTCTAGGGCCATGGTCTGAGTCTAGGGCCATGGTCTGAGTCTAGAGCCATGGTCTGAGTCTAGGGCCATGGTCTGAGTCTAGGGCCATGGTCTGAGTCTAGGGCCATGGTCTGAGTCTAGGGCCATGGTCTGAGTCTAGGGCCATGGTCTGAGTCTAGGGCCATGGTCTGAGTCTGGGGCCATGGTCTGAGTCTGGGTTGGCCTGGTCTGAGTTGAGCAGACTGCTCCATTCAGAGGGTCTGTGTGCTCGGCTGAGCGTCTGATTGTGTGCAATGTTCCTGGCTGAATCACAGGAGGGATTCAGACGGGGATGACAGTAATTGCTCCTGCCTCGACTCCAAACGCCTTATTCCAGGAATATCTCTGCATCTGTTAGCAGTTTCCCCCCCGGCGTTGACCCCTGACCTCCCCCCCTCTCCTCCAGTGTGACCATGGCGTGTGCTGGCCCGCTCCTCTGTTTGTGCTGCTCATTAACCCAGCGATCCAGAGACTCCCCACAGCAAGCAGAATAACAGCCAACAGACACTTGTAGCTGTGGTGAGTTTAGCTAGGGACGTCCGGAGGGGGGTCAGAGACTAGGGGCAGGGAGGTTAGGGAGGGAGGGGGAGGTTAGGGAGGGAGGGAGGTGGAGGAAACTTGACTCTGTTGGTTGTCGTTCTGCTGTATTTAGAAAGTTGTGTGATCATCAGTCAACACAGCTCACACACCCTCCCTCTTCCTCCCCTCCCCCCCACCTCCCCCAGATCTCTGCACACTCAGAGCCTTCTGGCCCTCCTTCCCCGGTCTGCCTCCTTCAAGGACATTACTGTTTCATCCTACTACCCTGCTACTGACAGACCAGCTCTAGCTGAAAACAAAGATGGATTGTTTATGTATTCCAAGTGTACTTGTCATGTAGGCTATTTGGTACACATTCTCTGGTAGACAATAATGGTTTCACCAGAAATAATTTTTGTTTTGTGAAGTACAGTGGCCTAGTTCCAGGGAGCATGATGTTGGAACATCCAATTGTTTGTGTGCTTTTGCGTAATATAAAAACAGATGTTACTGAAAGTGCGGACCGTATTTCAGCTTTAAGGCCCTTTCAGACACAACGCGATAACGGCACCATTCCTCTGTGAAAACCGTTATTTCACAACGACTGTTAGCCGTCGAGGATAACGTCACCTGACGAGTACCCGCATTGTTCCTTTCTTTTCTCCTCAGATATTCTGCACTGAACTCAGCGGGGAGTGCATCGCAAATCACGTTCTGTCTGATTGAGCAGCATTTATAAAATATAATCACATACTAGAAGACTGCAAGCAGACATGGTCAGTTTCTTCTGTTCTGACGTGAGAGAGAATCTAGACGTGTTGTGAATCCAGTCCAACCGTTTTCTGTAACTGCGGCTTTACGTTGGACCGTGTCTCCGAGCAAAATTCCTCCGCTCGCGCCCCTTACAAGGAAACGCAATAGAAAACAGACATAAATCAATTTACGGAGTTTTTCCTTGGCTACCGATACCTGGTTAAAGGAAGAGACAGAGGGAGAGAAATAAAGACTCAATGTGTTTTCCATCAGTCAGTGTTGGTGCGCAGGAGCCAAACGGATATGAAAGGGTGAATCTCAGGTTCATGTTTACGACTGTTTTAAAGCAGGACTGCTTATGTCTCCGGGTGTGTTAATGAGCCCTGCCGTGCGTCTCTGTGTACACGAATTTTTTTTTTTGACTCACGGCGGCCCAACATCTGGTCAACATGGCCAGAGAAATCAGCATTCCAGTCGCATGGGTTCTGTTCGTGTGCGCCTTTAGTTGCCGTGGCAACTTCTAATTACGGCATTCCACGGATTCCCTTTTAAGGGGGGTGGGAGGGGGCACAGATGACCTTTTGGCCCTCCTCTGGCATATTGCTCCAATCACAGGCGAGATGTCCATCCTGATTGGCTGTGGTAGAGGGGGCCTTTGAGCTCACTTCCTGTTTGGCTTTCCTGACTTCCTTGTTGTTTGGTGCCCAGCCTCAAACTACGGTGGCCCTGAAGTGCAAATCACACCCACTAACATGAGTGCATCCCCCCAAATGAAAACACTCCCCCCAAATACGATTCAACTTCCCCCAAATAGGATGACGTGCTCACCTCCCCCCAATACAAAGACACGCTCCCCCAAATGGGAAACGACATTACATTAACTCAAAAACACAGACACAAACAAAGATTTCATGAAAAAACATGTTCTCCTCGCATGGTTACCCACGGATACGGGATGGGGTCCAATCTCTGGTTTTGACTTGTAAATGTAAACCTGATTGATTTCTTTCTGTTTTTCAGCCCTGCAAGGCCTTTCCGCTTTCCCAAAAGGTAAGATCTGACAATCATTATCTCTGTGTGTGTACTCTGTGTGTATACTCTCCCCCCCCTCCCCCTCCTCTTCCTCCCCCTCCCCCCCCTCCCCCTCCTCCTCCCCCCCTCCCCCTCCTCCTCCCCATGTCTGTCAGACACCAGCAGATGAGTCATTCCTCTCCACTGAGTCACCATAGTTACCAATGTGGAGAATGTCTCCTTCCCCAAACTCCCACAATCCTCTTTGCTGCTCGAACGTGTTTGTGTCGTCTCAAGCCCCAGCAGGAGAATAACCATGGCACCCGGGGGCCTCAGTAGATCAACACCCCGGCCAGCACCTGGGGCTGCTACATGCTAACAGCATGCTAACAGGCCTAGCTGTTGTTTCTAGTTGGAGAGCCACTAACACTTTACACATGTATATCCCAGTAACAATACAGTAACCACCCCTGACTACCGTGGGTCAGCTCTAATAAATTCATCATTATTTATATTCAGTGTACTGTATTACTTATTGTTATGAATGTACAGGCTTATAGCAGTAGATTTGTTTGATTGACAGTGTGATTGACCAGTGTCTTGTCCTCCGTCCCTCCCCAGCTATGCAGAGCTGATAGCTGATTGGCCGGTGGTGGTGCTGGGGGTGTGTACAGTGTTGATCGTGGTGTGTGCCCTGGTGGGGGTTCTGGTCCCAGATCTGCCAGACTTTTCTGACCCCTTACTGGTGAGAATGTCCACCTTTCCTGTGTGTGTGAGTGAGAGAGTGTGTGTGTCTGTTGTGAAAAATTATTGATGTGTGTGTTGTCTAGGGGTTCGAGCCCAGAGGCACTGCCATTGGCCAGCGTCTGGTCACATGGAACAACATGGTGAAGAACACTGGCTACAAGGCCACCCTGGCCAACTACCCCTTCAAATATGCTGACGAGCAGGCCAAGAGGTGAACACACACACACACTCTCTCACACACGCGGCCACTCTCACACACGTACACACTCTCTCACACACACACACACACACACACACTCACTCACAAGCAGGCCAAGCCTTATCTAGTCCCAGATGAGGGATGTGTGTATGGTTGCTCAGAGCGTGGGCTAGATGAGGGAGGGGGAGGGAGGGAGGGAGGGAGGTTGGGAGGGAGGGAGGGAGGGAGGGAGGGAGGGAGGGAGGGAGGGAGGGAGGGAGGGAGGGAGGGAGGGAGGGAGGGAGGGAGGGAGGGAGGGAGGGAGGGAGGGAGGGAGGGAGGGAGGATGCTAGCAGCCAGTCACCGCCCTGGCCACGCCCTCTGTGATTGGGCCTCTGACAAAAACCAGCTTCCTGTCTGTCTCTGGTAGAGGATGTGCTTCCTCTGAAGACCTGTCTGCACTCCTCCTTATCGTCTCTCCCTCCTCCCTTCCTCCTCACTCCCACCCTCCTCCCTTCCTGCTGACTCCCACCCTCCCTCCTCCCATCCCTCCTTCCTTCCTCCTCACTCCCTCCCTTCCTGCTCACTCCCACCGTCCCTCCTCCCATCCAACTTCCCACCCCTCCTTTCCTCCTCCCTCCCTGAGAACTGTTTCTCTGGTCTGGTTATCATCATAACGATAATACAATGATTACTCATAGTCATTAGTCATTACTCCCCTGATTGGGAACCATTTGTAGGCTCCTTGTTTTTAGCATAAACATTTCCAATGATAATTTGTGCCTTGAGCAGACTAACTTATATCAATATATATGTATGTTGATATATATGTATTAATTGTATATATGTGTATATATATTCATGCTCATGGTGTGTGTGTGGTTCCAGTCACCAGGAGGACCGCTGGGCGGAGGATCACTTTGACCGAGATAAAAGACAGGCAGAGTGGGACTTCAGCAAAGACAGCTTCTTCTGTGACGTTCCAGGTACAAGCCCCCCCTCCTCCCCTCCTTTCCTCCCATCCTCTCTCTCCTCTCCTCTCCCCCCCCCCTCTCCTCTCCAACTTCCTCACTGTGTTTATGTTTTCCCTGTCTGCAGGTGACAGGTATTCCAGGCTGGTGTTCAGCTCTACGGAGGGGAAGAATCTGTGGAACATACAAGCCATCAAGTCAATGTGCAATCTGGACAACACACGGGTAGGGATTAGAGCATCATTTACACTAGTAGCCTCAAATGATTTGTTTTAAGTCAATTAGGAATGTATAATTACTTGTCATTATTGTCTTGGTGAATTAAGAACAGGTTGTGATTTGCAGCAGCAGCCTGAATATAATCTAATAAAATGTATTGAGAACATGAGAAGAATGATGATGATGATGAGGGATAATGAGTTAATGAGTTCACCTGACCTGCTCCCCCCCCCCCCCAGGTGCGCTCCCACCCCCAGTACTGGAGCCTGTGCCAGCGCACTAGCGACGCATCCTGCTGTCCCAGCTGGACCCTGGGGAACTACGTGGCCGTCCTCACCAACAAGTCCTCGTGCCAGAAGATCACGGAGCGCGACGTTTCCCACACCCTGAAGATCCTGCGCTCCTGTTCCAAGTTCTACCACAACGCCACGCTGGGCCCAGACTGCTGGGATGCCACCACCCGCAGGAAGGACCAGCTCAAATGTGCCAACGTCCCAAGGAAGTGCACCAAGTTCAACGCCGTGTACCAGATCCTCCACTTCCTGGTCGACAAGGACTTCCTGAGCCCCAAGGCAGCGGAGTACGCGCCCCCCCTCCTCAAGTACAGCATGCTGTTCTCTCCCACGGAGAAGGGAGAGACCATGATGAAGATCTACCTGGACAACTTTGAGAAGTGGAACGCCTCGGACGGCGTCACCACAGTCACAGGGATTGAGTTTGGGATCAAACACGACCTGTTCCAGGACTACCTGCTGACGGACACAGTGTATCCGGCCATCGCCATCGTCATCGTCCTGGTGGTCATGTGCGTGTACACTCGCTCGGTCTTCATCACCTTCATGACGATGATCGCCATCATCAGCTCCCTCATCGTGTCCTACTTCCTGTACCGGATGGTGTTCGACTTTGAGTTCTTCCCCTTCATGAACCTGACGGCCCTGATCATCCTGGTGGGGATCGGCGCGGACGACGCCTTCGTCCTCTGCGACATCTGGAACTACACCAAATGCGACAAGCCCAACCAGGAGCTGTCGGAGACGGTTAGCATCACCCTCCAGCACGCCGCCCTCTCCATGTTCGTCACCAGCTTCACCACGGCCGCCGCCTTCTATGCCAACTACGTCAGCAACATCACCGCCATCCGCTGTTTCGGCGTCTACGCCGGCACCGCAATCCTGGTCAACTACATCCTGATGGTCACCTGGCTGCCCGCCGTGGTGGTTCTCCACGAGCGCTACATCCCCAGCCTGTTCCCCTGCTCCCAGCCCCCCCAACAGGGGGCGCTGACCACCCACTCCCTGTGGTACGGGCTCTGCCAGCGGGCCAGCAGCTGCCTGTTCACCATGTCCGAAGCCTCGCGGATCTTCTTCGAGAAGGTGCTGCCGTGCATTGTCATCAAGTTGCGCTACCTGTGGCTCTTCTGGTTCCTGGCTTTCACTGTGGGGGGGGCCTACGTGGTGTGCGTTGACCCCAAGATGAAGCTGCCCTCGCTGGAGCTGTCCGAGTTCCAGGTGTTCAGGTCCTCGCACCCCTTTGAGCGCTACGATGCTGAGTTCAAGAAGCTCTTCATGTTCGAGAGAGTCCACCACGGGGAAGACCTGCACATGCCCATCACCATCATCTGGGGCGTGACGCCCGTGGACAACGGAGACCCTCTGAACCCCAAGAACAAGGGCAGGCTGGTCCTGGACGGCGGCTTCAACATCGCCAGCCCCGCCTCGCAGACCTGGATCCTGAACTTCTGCCAGAAGCTGAGGAACCAGAGCTTCGTGTTCCAGTCCGAGGAGCAGGACTTCACCAGCTGCTTCATCGAGACCTTCAAGCAGTGGATGGAGAACCAGGACTGCGAGGAAGCGTCAGTCTACCCCTGCTGCAGCCAGTCCACCTTCCCCTACAAGCAGGAGGTGTTCCAGCTGTGCATCAAGAGGGCCATCATGGAGCTGGACCGCAGCACCATCTACCACCTGGACAGCAAGACCCCCGGGCCACGCTTCGACATCAACGACACCATCCGCTCCATCGTGCTGGAGTTCCAGAGCACCTTCCTCTTCACGCTGGCCTACGAGAAGATGCATCAGTTCTACAGCGAAGTGGACACCTGGATACGGGAGGAGCTGAAGGGGGCGCCGGCGGGTTTGCGGCACGGCTGGTTCGTCAGCAACCTGGAGTTCTACGACCTGCAGGACAGCCTGTCCAACGGCACGCTCATCGCAATGGCGCTGTCGGTGGTGGTGGCGTTCAGCGTGATGCTCCTGACCACCTGGAACATCATCATCAGCCTCTACGCCATCCTGTCCATCGCCGGGACCATCTTCGTCACCGTGGGCTCGCTGGTGCTTCTGGGCTGGGAGCTCAACGTGCTGGAGTCCGTCACCATCTCGGTGGCCGTAGGGCTGTCGGTGGATTTCGCCGTGCACTACGGCGTGGCGTACCGGCTTGCCCCGGAGCCCGACCGCGAGGGCAAGGTCGTCTTCTCGCTCAGTCGCATGGGGTCCGCCATCGCCATGGCGGCACTCACCACCTTCGTTGCCGGGGCGATGATGATGCCGTCGACCGTGCTGGCGTACACCCAGCTGGGCACCTTCATGATGCTCATCATGTGCATCAGCTGGGCCTTCGCCACCTTCTTCTTCCAGTGCATGTGCCGCTGCCTGGGGCCCCAGGGCACCTGCGGACAAATCCCCCTCCCCAAGAGGCTCCGGTGCCAGGCCTTCGCCCAGGGCACCGCCAACACGCCCTCCCCCCAGCGCAAGAGCTCCGGCCCGGGGAAGTACCACCTGGACGGGCGGGGCGGAGATGTGGAGCACTACGAGCTGGAGCCCCTGGCCTCCCAGGCTGAGGAGAAGGCCTCGGAGGAGCAGGAAGCCGGCAGCCAGCTGTACAACGGACTCGCCCCCCGACCTGCCCCCTGCTCACACGCACCTTACACAGGCAAGGAGGTGGGTAGAGGAGGGGATCCCTGCAAGGAGAATGGACTGGCCACTCTGGCCTCCGACCTCCCTCCCCGGCCCCTGTTCCCCCACCACCCTGCCTGTACCTGTGACAAACCCCCGCCTTCCCACCCTCAGCAGTCCTCGGCCACGCCCTGGATACCCAGTACCTGCTCTGCCACCCCAGGAGCTCCCCAGGAGCCCTCCTGCCCCACCTCCCAGTTCTCCATCTCGGCCAGCCATGGCAAGGGGCCGCTCTCAGCGGCAGACCCGGTCTACAGGCCCGTGGAGTGCCACATGCACTATGTCCACTGCCCCCCAGCCCACTTTCACCCCTATCCCCCGGGCAGAGTGCCCAGACCAGGGCCTCCTCACAGCTGTCACCTCCAGAAGTACTGCGACCACACCCGCCTCCAGGACCCCCAGCCCCAGGGGTCCGCTGAGGACACAGACACCTCCATCCTGGAGGAGAGCCTCGTGTCTGGAGGCTCCTGCACCTACTGCCCCCCTGCCGCCCAAACCCAGGTCCCCTGTCCCGGCTCCTCCCTTCCACGCACCTGCGGAGCCCACACACACCCTGGGCCTTGCCCAGCCAGACACAGCTCCCCGGGCAGGGAGGAGAGGGCTGGGGCGGGGCTCAGAGGGGACACCAAGGGGTCCGCCGTGGTACCGAGCGAGGCTTGTTGTCAGATACCAGGCAGCCAGGACGAGCCTGACCCCGTGACCTCGGTGGGGGACAACAGAGCGAACAGGAAGTGGAAACAGAAACCCAGGAAGGAGAAGGCAAACTCTTCTAAGAAACTCTTCTGTTTTAACAGGACTTTGAAAGTCAAGTGCAATTCTGGAGAGTTTAACGTGCCAAAATCTGAAGCCAGCCTGCCTGCTCTCGCCATCAACTCCAAACCCTCCACTGAGAGTTTGTGCTGACAGCGAAGAAAACGAAAAACATTTTATCGAAAGAATATACAGAGCGTCCGACCACATTAGGTTTCATGTGCGTCTTCATCCCTGCTCAGTCAGGAAGCAGCAACTTGTCTTTGTCCCAAGTGCCTCATCATGTGTCCTGAGTCAGCCTGTCGCCCAGCTAGTTGTGTTTACACTGTTCTCCAGGTGCTGCTGTGTGTACTGGATTACCTGTCTGGGGCGTCTCACCTCAGAGCCCATATGAAAGATGTGCTGTATAATTATAAAGTCATTTAAACACGGCGGATATAGTCTGCTTTGTTTTTCCATTACACACACACACACACACACACACACACACACACATGTACATACACACTCACACAAACTCGTTCATTGAAAGGGATATTCTGGGAGTGTTCAGAGGGTTTGAACGCTACACCTGTTTCATTGTCTCAGTTCTGGCGTCTGTGTTGGCTCTGCTGTCTGGCGCCAGGCCACAGGTCTCTCAGGGCTCCCTCCCCCCTCTCTCCTACCCTCTCCTCCTCCCCTCCTCCCCCCTCTCTCCTCCCCTCCTCTCTCCTACCCCTCCTCTCTCCTACCCTCTCCTCCTCCCCCCTCTCTCCTCCCCTCCTCTCTCCTACCCTCTCCTCCTCCCCCCTCTCTCCTACCCTCCTCTCTCCCCCCTCCCCTCCTCCTCCCTCTCCCCTTACCCTCCTCTCTCCTACCCTCTCCTCCTCCCCCTTACCCTCCTCTCCTACCCTCTCCTCCTCCCCCTTCTCCCTTCACCCTCCTCTCTCCTACCCTCTCCTCCTCCCCCCTCTCCCCTTACCCTCCTCTCTCCTACCCTCTTCTCCCCATTCCCCCCCCCCCTTCTCCCCTCCTTCCTTTCCCGTCCCTCTCCTCCTCCCCTCACTTTCTCCTGATCCTACATATATGGACCCTAGGGTAAGTCCTGCTCCTGGGTGAGACTAGTGAGCCTGAGGTAGTTGCAGAGCTAGGAGAGGCTAGAGGAAGCCTTCCAGGGTGTCCCTGAGTAAACTTGCCTGTGTTTACCCTGGGCCTGTTGTCTGCTGCCCTGCTCTCAGGAATGCTACAAACCCACACACACTCTCTTCACATCTCCGTGTGTGTGTGCGTGTGAATGGAAGGGGTGGGGGAGGGGGGGCACAGAGAGAAACTAGTGACACACACATTCACTGACTTGTGTGGGCAGAACTTGAGTAGAAGATGGGTCATTGTGTGTGTGTGTGTGCGTGTCCTTGTCAAGGATACTGACTGATGTTTCTGATGGACCAGATCATGCACTTGTGTGTTCTTTATGGGTCAGCTCACACGACTACAGTATCACTGCTGACTGAACAGTTTAGTATTATTATTAGAGGTACATATACAGTGGTGTGATCACTTTTACACATTGGAAGTGAAACAAGCTATAGGAAACTGGTCATTTGGAGCTAGACCTCTCTCTCCCTCCTTCCTTTTCTCCCCTCTCCCTCCCTCTATCCCCCTCTCCCCCCTGTCTGTCCCTCCCTCTATCCCCCTCTCCCCCCTGTCTCTCCCTCCCCTTTCTCCTCTCTCCCCCCTGTCTCTCGCTCCATGCTGGCAATGCTGCTCCTGTCTGGAGCAGAAAACACCTGTTCCTCAGAAGGTCAGCTGGGAAACGGGTCACCTTCATCCTTCTCTCTCCCCCTCCTCTCTTCATCCCCCTCCCCCCCTCTCTTCATCCCTCTCTTCCTTGCCTGGGAGGAATGTCAGCGCTAGCTGATTCTGGGGCAGTAACTCAGGATATATCCTGGCACCAACACTCACTCACCCCCAGAGCCCCCATGGCTGATGGGAAAAGCAGCTCTCTATTAAAATGCCATCATTTAATCTGACGGACACTTACACTTCTTTCTCTCTGAGGGTGGAAGCAGTGGAGGGTGGAAGCAGTGGAGGGTGGAGGCAGGCAGTGGAGGGTGGAGGCAGGCAGTGGAGGGTGGAGGCAGGCAGTGGATGGTGGAGGCAGTCAGAGGAGGGTGGAGGCAGTCAGAGGAGGGTGGAGGGTGGAGGCAGGCAGTGTAGGGTGGAGGCAGGCAGTGGAGGGTGGAGGCAGGCGGTGGAGGCATTGGAGGGTGGAGGCAGGCGGTGGAGGCATTGGAGGGTGGAGGCAGGCGGTGGAGGCATTGGAGGGTGGAGGCAGGCGGTGGAGGCAGTGGAGGGTGGAGGCAGGCAGAGGAGGGATGGAGGCAGGCAGAGGAGGGATGGAGGCAGGCAGTGGAGGGTGGAGGCAGGCAGAGGAGGGATGGAGGCAGGCAGTGGAGGCAGGCAGTGGAGGGTGGAGGCAGGCAGTGGAGGGATGGAGGGAGGCAGTGGAGGGTGGAGGCAGGCAGTGGAGGCAGTGGAGGGATGGAGGGAGGCAGTGGAGGGTGGAGGCAGGCAGTGGAGGGATGGAGGGAGGCAGTGGAGGGTGGAGGCAGGCAGAGGAGGGATGGAGGGAGGGAAGGAGGGGGACAGCAGGTGCTCCATCAACTGCTTTACGACCAGGGGGGGTTAAGTATCTGACTGTCTCTGGCTGGACGATCAGACCTAGGCTGTGCAGCGCCTCATTCAGCTGGGTCTGATAAAGGGACACCATTACAGTGTACACTTGATTCATCTAGAAGGCACTTTTATCCAAAGCAACATTCAAACGGTGCGTTACAAAGCACAGCAGAAAGTCAAGGACCAGAGGTGCATAGTTCTAACAGTTTTCCGGTGGTCAGAGTCAAAAAACTGTCTTTATTTTCTAGGCGCCGTGTAAAGTACTGTGTAAAGAATAGGCGAGGTGCGATGACAGCCAACACAAACTGCCCGTTTTCCTTGTTTGGAAAGAGAGTTTGGACTGTTCAGTTTGATTTCCCTCTGTGTTCTCCAGATATGAAGAGAAGAAACAGAGTTTCTGTCTTTACTTTCCCAACATTCCCTTTTTCCACGCTGGAACACACAGTCCTTGAGTCAGACCACCTGAGGTTACACCTGAGGGGAGATCTGTGTTTAAGATTGTTGTTTCCAGACGGTGGGGGTGATATCTGGCCAAGACTGGTCTGGAAGGTTCTCTCTAGAGCCTGGGTCATCTCCTGTCTTTTCCTTCTAAACAGACAACCTCTGAACTCAAGGGAATTCTCGTATTTGCTTTTGACACAAGGTCAAATATTGGCTGTGGTGACTAGTTAAGTATTTTCTAAACGTCCAGCTCCCCTGTTCTGAGAATACTGCACATCCCTTAAATACCTCCAGGACAAACGAGTCAACTTTGTTGACTGGATAAATATTGAGTTTTCCTTTTAAAATGGCATTTGAGTCTTGTGTATTTTCTACAACGTTCAATGTTTTGACAGTCATTTGTTGCTCATATATGTCATTAACCAATAACTTCATATCTTCCCTTTAAAAATACTGTTCCGTGGCTGCGCCCATTAATAATGAGGGGACATTTACAGGACAACAGAGCTATAAATATAGGAAGTGTAGAGGAGGGAATACAAGACTCCAGCAGGAACCACAGCCCAGGAAGGAAGTCTTACTCAGCCTAGTGGCTTCCTGTTTGCTTCCTGTTTGCTCGTGATACAAGTCTATATTGAGGAGGTGGTGAAGAAAACAGATTCACTTCTAGTCAAATGTATGCTGGGAAATGAACAGAGAAATGTTTGTAGATACTTTACCAAACCAGATACACACAGAGGTTTACTGATTGTTTTACATATCCAGTTTTTGATAGTACATGTTTCTTGTTTTACAAAATTCACAAAAGATCCACTTACATTCAATGATTGAGAATCCCTGCAGACAAAGGTTGGAAAGTTTGAAAATAATAATCACAGGCTAAGATTGCCATCTAGTGGTAGAAAAACTCAGTCACTCCTCTTTGGTCTTGTGTGTAACTAAATGCTTAAGCAACTCAACATTATATTAAAAAAACACAGTAGTATGAAAACCTTACATAAATATATTTAAAAAACACAGTAGTATGAAAACCTTACAAAACATGAACTCAAAATTCTCACGGTCAAGTTGAAATCATACAGACGCCTATATAAAAACAGTTTAACAACGAATAAAGCATCACATTTCAACTACTCTGATATTTTCCAGTTCAACATTCACTATGTTGTTGTTACCAGTGTCCTGAGGTCTCCTGATCTTCCGGTCTTTGAGGATCTGGGAGGTGAGCCGGTCGTAGAACCACTCCAGGTCCTGCTCGTCCTCCGGCCAGCGCAGGTACTCCCTCTTCTGGATAAATGTTCTGATGGCCTGCTGCCTCATTAGTCTGTAGTGGGGGACCTTGAACCACAAAATATACAATTAAATGAATACTTTATTACATTTAGTCATTTAGCAGTTGCTCTTATCCATTTGTACATTTTTTATTTGTTCTTTACTTATGGGAATTTAACTGAAAGACACAGCAAGAATAATAATAAGTTACTTTTTTGTGTCGTAATGTCCTCTAATGGTAGTCCATGACACGTACCTTACCCGCCACCACCACGATGAGCACGTTCCGGAGTTCCTCCAGCATGCGGCTCTGTGCCAGGGAGAAGGCCTCCAGGCACCAGCCATCCCTCAGGAACTCCTGGGAGACCACGCACACCGTCATCCTGCTGCTGAACACTGCGTCCCTGATGTTGTTCAGGTGGTTCTCTCCCGGCAGGAAGTCCCTCGCCTCGAAACAGCATCGCAGGACGTTGTCGTCGGAGAACTGGGCGTCGAGCCTCTTCAGGAATGCCGTCTCCACCCACCGGTAGTCGTTGTTGCTGAAGCAGAGGAAGGCGTCGTAGGGGATGTTGGCGTCCGCGGGGGTCTCCTGAGGGGGCCCCTGGAGAATCCGGCCCTTCGCCCGCTTGTAGAGGGTGAACAGGTAGCCGCGGAGACGCGCGAAGGCGATGGCGCCGACAATGACGAGAAGGAGGAGGGTGGTACAGACGATGAAGAGAGAGAGCTTCAGCGCCCGGACCTCCGCCTCATCCTCCTCCTCACAACCCTCCATGCTCAGCTTAAGCAGAGGCACGCCGTGGAACTGAGAGGGGAACTCGCAGCGGAACTCCTCCGTGGAGCTCAGGAACGTGGCGTTGGTGGTGTTGAGGAACGTGAGGAACCCCACCAGGTTGCAGTCGCAGTAAAACGGGTTCCCCATCAGGTTGATGAAGCGGACAGAGCGTAACGCCAGCGGATCAGGGTGAGCCAGGACGTTGAAGGAGAGATCCACCCTCACCAGGCTCTCAGGGAAGATGTTGGGTTGGAGGTAGGTGAGGAGGTTGAAGGAGAGGTCGATAAAGGTCACAGAGGTTAGGCCTTTGAAGATTCCCTGGTGTAGAGACTGTAGGGAGTTGTGATTCAAACCGAGAATGTCAAGTTGACTGAGGTTGTCGAAGAGGTTCAGGCATTTTCCCTGAGCCCAGATGGTCTGCAGGGAGCTCCTTTCTAGATCAAGCACTTTCAGACTGCTCGAGATGGGGATGGAGATGTTGTTGTTCAAGGTGCACCACATTATGAAGTTACCACCATACTGGAGCATTTGCAGGTGCTGGAGATTGGATAGCAAAGTGTAAACATCTTCTAAGTTAGTTAACCTGTTATTCTGAACATTGAGGATGAGGCTGTTTTTAGCCAAACTGATAAGGCCAGATATAGACTCGGGTACAATCTTGTTATCATCCAACCGAAGTATCAACAGCTTTGGGAGAGGTGAGAGAGTAGGAATTATTCTAATGGAGTTACTTCTAAGGTCAAGGCCCTGCAGATTGAACAATCCATTCAAAGCTTTATGTTCAAAAGCTCCTATGTTGTTAAATGATAAATCTAGGACTGAAAGAGCAGGGAGGTTCTCAAATGTAAACCTGTGGATTTCTCCAAGAAGATTTCGAGACAGGTTAAGCGTTGTCAATCTTTCAAGACCTGCAAATGCGCCAACGTTAATCTGATTTATGGTATTGTACGATAAATTGATTTCCTCTGCACTTCCAAATGGTCTGAATACTTCTTCCTGCAATGCAAAAATATATCCATAGGTTAAATCTAGCGTCTTTATTTCACTACCACTTAGGCCCTCATACGTGAGCTTGTCCGGATCTCGGAAATTGTTGTAGGAAAAGCCTCTACCGCTACCATGTTTCAGGACAAGATGGCTGATTTTGGAGCCCTCTATTGCTTTGAAAAAACGCTTCAACACGTTCACATCAAATCCATTTACAGACAAATCAAGAGTATCAAATGACATGCTGCGAAAAGGGTTTCCACATCCTTCCCAGTCAAAGCTTTCTTCATCCATGTCGTTTAGATAGACACTTTTCAGCTGTACGAGACGGAAGTGCTTGTTCTGAAAATGCACTAAATCGGTCTCACATATTCTACCCATCCGGTTCAAAGTCAGGTTCAACTCTTTCAATTCCGACATGTTTGCAAAGAAGGGCGCAGGTCGGATTCTCTTGACGTTGTTTGCAAAAAGATCCAGTATTTCTAAAGACACCAGAGGACTTAGGTAACGCTCCTCCAGAATTGACTCATTCAAGCCACATTTGAACAAGGAGAGAAGTCTCAGATTCGACAGTCCCACAAACGCTTCTGGTTCGAGTCGCAGCCTTAAACTGTTTCCCAAATACAACCTCCTCAGGTCCCTCAAGTGAAGGAAGGTGTTACTCCTGATCAGCAGAGATTCGCCTTGCTGCCACCCCAGGTCCAGTTCCTGAAGCCTCCTCAGGCCAGAGAAGGAAGTTGCGTTGACCTCGAGGATGTAGTTCATGCTGATGTCCAGGTGAGTGGTGGAGGGAGGGAGTGCTGGTACTGCTCTGAGTGAACACCCGGAACAGTGGGCCTTTGTCTCCGACGGTGAGACTTCTAGAAAGCATTCTTTAGAACCACTCGCCACATAGAGGTAGACGAGGACGGCTAGCAGAGCAACGTTCCTCCTCGTTGTCGTCATCATCACCCTAGTAACAAGCAGATTAAATAGTCACTTTCTACTGTTTTGTGATTATTATTTACCGTTGAGCCCTACAATGGTGCACTGGATTGATATGACTACTGTTTACCTCTCCCGAGATCGACATGGGCACATTGCATGTTTACAGAGTGGGTTCATAGTCCACTGGTTTAATACAGCATTTAATTAAAATTAAAACTCATGCTCATGTTTGTGATGAGTATGCCTTCACAGATATACTGGCGTACCGTGGTTAGCCTACTGTTGAAACTTTTGCCACAAATGTAATATTGACCTTTTACATTTGTGGCAAAAGTTTCTTACAATGTCTACAAATTAAGAAGAGATCTAAACCCACCAGAAATAAAATAATTCCGAGTTGTGCTCGTGTCAAACATGTATTACGGTATTAAAAAAAAAAAAAAAGTTCTGTTTTTAATTCGATAATAGTTGTCCTAAATTGATAGTTAGAGTCAAGTTTGTTGGTCTAGACCTAAATTCAGCACCGTGATGCTCATTGAAACATTTAGCCTACTCTTATTATAGGAAGATCTTGTAAATCAAACAAAAGAAAATCTGTTCTATTTAGCTACAGCCTACGGACCAACGATAGACTTACCTTCCCGAGCTTTAGCGAATACGTTCTTCCAACACGGCTCGGGTTGGTTTTGTGGGCAAGTCATAATGTTCTTTCTTTCTTTAACCCAGTAGGCTATGTCCTACCCTACTATTTAAGCTGTTTGCTTCCGTAAGACTTATGTTCTTATTTTTCTCCATGTCGAAATTCGGGGGGGATCTTGCATAACTTTCC
The DNA here is from genome assembly GCF_038355195.1 of Osmerus mordax. Classification (NCBI taxonomy): domain Eukaryota; kingdom Metazoa; phylum Chordata; class Actinopteri; order Osmeriformes; family Osmeridae; genus Osmerus; species Osmerus mordax. The sequence continues at coordinate 979,770 of NC_090057.1, read as the reverse complement.
TGGTCGACTGTTGCTCTCGCTGTAGGATTCCACAGGATTGGTCAATTAGTCGTACATAAACCAGAATTTAATTCAATTTATCATAGACTCCTGCCTCCTCTTGAGACTCGAGATTAGTTTTTTTATTAACCACTTGGATAAACTAAACACATTTAAAGGGGGAACCAAATACAAGAGATTTATTATTTGTTATTGTTTTGCATCTGTAACTTAATTAACTTACTAGAATTACAAGGTTGTCACGTGTGTGAACAACCTCGGGAACACATCATTAGAAAGCCCGGGATGTCTTCAGAAACGGGGGGGGAAAAACAGGTAACAAAGGAAGGATATGGCCGTTTAGGAAATAATTCAGACTGTCCTTACACAAACACATGAAACACATACACACTCACGTATGAAACTTTCACACACATTCATACAACTGAAAACGCACATCCACGTGTGAGTAGAGCCCTCATCAAGTAGTACTCATCAATGATGCAAACTTTTATTTCGAAAATAATTTGTAAACCTTTCAAAAGTTTTTTTTTTTCACACGTGAAGTGAAAAGGGAAGAGGAGGAAGCCTAGAGCAGAATACAGTAGAGAACAGTAGAGTCCTCATCAAGTGATCATCAATGATGCAAACTTTTTTCAAAAATATTTTTTTAAACCTTTGAAATTTTTTATCACACACGACACTAACAGGTTTCTGTTCGCGTGTGTGAACATTTCATGTGAACGTGAATGCGTTTAATATGTGTCGATGCGAGCATAGGTAGGACAATTCCAAGGGCCCCTGACTGACAGGTGCCCAAAAAAATAGGTAAAAACGAGTATAAAATTATATAAACCATCATCATTGAGTATATATATTTCAAATATAATAATAACATTAATGATCTTTGTTTTTACTTGTTTTTTGCAATAAAAGTTAAATATCCCCATTGACTAAAAAGTATACATCCATATTGATTTAAACGTTGATGGTTGATTGTTGTGTAACAATTGCAAAGCTGCAGCAAGACAAGTTAATTGAATGGTACTGCACTCACTGTCTACACTTTACGTATCTTTTTGGTTAAAAGCGTCTGCTACATGAATAAAATGTGGCCTAAATGTATCGGCAAAAACAACTGTCTAACTATGAACAGATTCCATTGGTTTCACATTTAGAAATTAGTAGGCCTAAACTATGTAGTTTATGTGGGACTATCGAAGTAGAGAAAATTCTGTAGCACACAATTCAAACACGAGAATAACACTGCAAACTGTTTTAATACACACGGTGGCGCTCTCCCCACAAAGAAATGTATGGCCTACACGAGCAACGTGTTGGCAATGCAGGTCATTTACAGCATGATAAATGATTATTCCCAAACGTGGATCTTGCATTGAAGGCTACGTATTTACACATGATTGCTGTCTATTAGCCTATATTCTGACCCAGTGTAAACATATTTACCTAAAGGCTTCAAACATGACAAAAACAACAGCCATGAATTTAACATTCGTCCAATGCAAGTTATTAACAGTGTAAACAGTTACTCACACGCTTATACATTCGCTATCACGCCTAGTCAAAAACAACTACTTTTCTAATTCACTCTTGTACTGCTTGGCATTTTTCTGTCGTTACTTCTTGTAAATCGTGCAAATCGTCTCCTTGAGTTTTGGGGGCATTTGAAGTCTGTAGTTGGCCGCGTTGTTTTAGGAAATAATGAGCAAATAAAACCATTACTAAAATAACAATGACTATACATATTACTATTCCTAGCAGACCCCCCGCTGTGACAACCGAGGGACTGGATGTCGAGTTCATCAGAGGTGGAGTGTGGACATCGGACGGTGTTGTGAACCACGAGGGGTTGACAGTGGGGAGTGTTTCTTCTTGACAATTGGTTCCATCAACTAAAACGTACCCCACATCACATAGACACACGAAGCTTCCGTACGAATTTATGCACTGTTGTTGACACTGAGCCATGTCACACTCGTTAATATCCAGGCAGTACACACCCTCGTCGTCCCTATGGTCAATTATGTAACCTTCCGGACAGTTGCATTGGTCTTTATTGTTAGGGTCGCATTCGGCGGGACACTCCTCAGAGGGGCAATGCAACTTACACATGTTAGGGTCTGTGGCCACGGTAATGTAGCCGTCATAACACGAACATTTGTAGCTGCCTTTGGTGTTGGTGCATTTGTGTTCACAAAGAAATTTGTTGCATTCATCTATGTCGACGCACATGCCGTTTTCTGACATGTATCCATCTTGGCACCGGCATTCAAACCCATTTGCAGTGTTCACACACTCAAAGTTGTCGCCAGGGCAGTGTAGCTCTTTCACACATGTGTTGACATCCCTGCGTACTTTCCCGCTCTCTGCCAACGTGAAACACGACTTGAGACCGTCCTGGTTTTGGTAGCACATTTTCACACATCCAAAGTCAAGACAAGGGTCGGTTGTCGCGTACTCACATGTAACATTATTATCGTTCTGTACTTTTCCAGGAGGGCAAATGCATACATTTGGGTCCACTGACAAACAGTCGGTATCACAACCTCCTTCGGTTACCTCACAGTGCCATGGTTCTTGCATCCATTTCTCAGACAGACAAATATATTTCGATTCATGTTGACTGTGTATGGCAGTGGATCCTGGTGGTAATGACGCCATATCCTCTCCTCGGAATCCTAATGGAGTCATGTACTCCACCGACTCGCCGCCGCTTACAACGAAAGGGTTGCAAATGTTTTCAAAATAATATTCACACAGGAACCCTGCTATCTCTTTGTTACACGATTGCTCAATCCACTTATACCCCCTGTTGGACACCGACACACATCTGTCGGAGCAGGCTGTGTCCTCAGTTCCCCAGTTATGGAAGTCGGTTGCGTTATCTCCCGTTATCCACTTGTAGCCTCGCAAATCAGAATCGTCGACGGGACAGTGTCCACTTTGTAAATGCAAACCAATCCAGAAGTATCCATTTAAACTATCTAATAAGACTGATATAATGTCATGAGATACGGAGGACCTGACTGTCATTAAATTCCCGTGCTGTCTTTCGCAGTGTTGTTGAGCGGTTGGGAAGTCCGCGCGGTTTTGGAAGACCGCAAAACATTGACTCCCGATGCAGTATCCGCTCTGTGGTTTTCCGTTGCCTCCAACCAGCACAGTGAGCGCAGTCAGAATTCTGATTATGTCCTTCATTTTTTAACTCCGTTGTGAGAAAAGTCGATGCAGAACTTAGTTCTGTGCGCCTAGGTAACTGGTTACAGTCAAGTGGGAGCTTATCGGACAGCTTTTACTTATAAAAGACAGTCCATGTCAACGCGTTTGTCAAGGAAGGAAACTCTGTCTCGACCCACCAAGGGCTGGCTTCATTACATCTCTAATTACGCACGCAAGGCGCACGTCTCTCTTTGTCAGACGCACACATTGGGGGTTTGGTCAGGGGATATGATAAGTTATGTATGTATATAACAAAGGCCAATGTATGGTTTAACTCGGGTCAGGCAGTAGCATAACTGGTAAGAGGCTAAACATGATGCTATAACCACTATTGTGGTTTCTACCCGACCATTGTGCCTTGTTATTTGGTACTTATTTGCAGTAGCCTATTTAATCAAAATACGGAGAACTAAATAAAATAGTCTATAGCTCATGGTAGCCTAAAGGGTAAACCAATGTTTTAAGGACCCCGCTTCATATTGACATCTTTTTGTACGATTCAGTTGTTACTTGCTGCAAATAGTAAATATTGTCATGGCCTTTTAAATCAATTTCAAATGTGCTACAACAACGTTTGTGTATTTGGCAGACAAGGGCAATTATCCCTAAAATGACCATTACTGTACAAACAACAATTCCAAGGACAGTTCCAGCGCTTGCTTCAGTATAAGCATGATCTGTAGGTCTAATTTCGTTAGATGTTGTATCTAAACTTTCCACACACTTCTTATCAATCAAAGAAAAGCCCTCAAAGCAGAAGCAAAAAAAACTTCCATAAGTGTTTGTGCAATTTTGTTCACAGTAATTGTAGTCACATTCATTAATGTCAACACAAAATGTCTGCGTATCCCTCTTATCGTCCACATATCCTGGCGGACAGTGGCACTGGTACGAGTTGGGGTCGCATTCAGTGGGACACTCTTCAAAGGGGCAGTGCATGTCGCACAGTGTGTGGTTTTTTTCTGAGACGACGTAACCGTCCTTACACGAGCATATGAAACTGTCTTCTGTTGGAGTACAGTTGTGTTCACATGGACGCGGACCACATGGATTTTTGACAATTTCCTTGCAGCTCTTCCCGTCCTCTTCCAGCGCGTGTCCCATGGAACAGTCGCAAACGTAGCTGTTATTTCTTCTGGTGCAAATGTGAGCACATCCGATGTCATCGCAGGGATCACTACAAGAAACGTTATTGGCTTGGAGAGTTTTTCCAGGTGGACAGGTGCACACACCTTCTGAACATACATGATCACAACCGCCGTTTAATACGTCACACGGCCAAGGCGCACGCACCCATATCTTAGAGAAACAAATATATTTCCAGTCATCAGGTGTGTGTGTAGCAGTGGTCCCCATTGGCAATAATGTGAGGTCCTGGACTTCAAATCCATAATATGTCCTATACATAACGTATGCATCGCCTATGACAGTTAAGGGGTTGCAGGGTTCTTGTAAATTATATTCACAAATAAATCCATCGATCTCATCAGTGCACGATTCCACCGTCCAAACGGCATTGACCACTGATACAGACACGCATGAGGAGCAACTGGAGGACTTTTCACCCCATTTCTGGAAAGCACTTGTACCCTTTCCATCGATCCACCTGTGTCCTCTCAAGGGGGAAGAATCGTCGCAACACTGACCACTGGGCAAATACAAGCCAATCCAAAACTGTCCTGTAAGATTACCCAATACAACCGAAACGATATTATGGTATTCCAATGATCGTACTGACATCAAGTGTCCGTGTCCAGTTTTACAATATTTTTCAGCATCTTCGAAGTCCATTGAATTTTGATACACAGCAAAGCACTGATTCTCTGTGCAGTATCCGCTATAGGCTTCCCCCTTAGCTTGCGGGAGGAGAGAAAGAGTAGCAATAAGTAATCCAACTGTAGTCAACATTTTCGGGTTTATATGCTTAAAACGCATATAATAATCTATAAACCTTGTATCGGACCGAATTATTTCCGACTGCGTGTTAAGCGAATATCAGCTCAATTTATAAAAGCCTGCCTCCATGATGTCCGTCTATCAAGGAAGGAAGTTTTATGGCGTTACCTCGCAAAGCAGCCTGCGCCCACACACACACACACACGCGCGCGCGCGCCGACACGTTCCTAGTGATTGCTTACTCATAGGCAAGTCGATTATTTAATATTTGGAATTAAAACCGAATTCCCTCTGACCCCCCTCTCCCCACTCCACTGCTGAAGCACTGCCCTCACAATCTGTTCACCAAGGTGCAGTTGCAGGAAGAAACATTTCTGTCTCTCGCCTATCCCAGTCTGTTTCTCCTAATGTTCAGTCCTAAATGGACTCAAATAATAGTTAGAAATCATTTTTGAAAGGTCAATGAATAGTGGAACAAAGAATTAACCTTTTCAGCAGATAACAGACCAAACCGTTGGCCCAAAGAGGAACATTGCAAGTTTTTCTTATAGGCTGAAGTTTATTGTGGGTTGTGGGGTTGGCAGTATGGTTAACTGTATGGTTAAGTGTGGATATTAGAAATAGGAGGAAGATTGGTCAAGGAACTTTTCCCAAAGGGAGAAAGTGAGTCCAGACTTGGACAGGAAATAGAAGGTGGGCACACTTCCTCTGACCATACCCCCCCCCCCCCCCCACACACACACACACACACACACACACACTGACCCCACCAAGTATGTCAGAGAGGGAGGGTATCAGTGCTATTTCAGCATTTCCCTATTTCCTTTAGTGAAAGTGGGCGGGGGGGGGGGGGGGGGGGGTGGAAGGACTGGAGCCAGTCCTGTTGTTCACACGAAATAAAACAAATGTTGAATATTTTCATTTAGTATGGGATATTATCCAATTTAAGATAAGGACAGCTTTCATGCTGAGGGCATTGAACTTCATTCACATGTTACTGTACACAAGTTAAACATGTCCACCTTACTTACAGTATAATCTAACCGCTCCTGTGTTCTACAGCCGACAACTTTATTCGTGTTTTAAAGGTCTGTTTCAGTTAGAATGTTTATCTTTTCAAGTGGGCGACCAAAGATAACATGAGTAAGAAAACACGCTGGTTCTTTCCCGATCTTACCAGGCCAAGTTTTCATAAAGTCACTGATGGTTTAAAGAGGCCAATGGCCCTCCTTGTCCCGTATCTCTACGTGGCTTCCATGGAACACACCTAACATAGCAGCAAGGTGGAGTCTTTCATCCTTGTAGGAGGAAATGAGAGGTCTTCCTGCTTGGGTGTAGTACAGGATGAGGAGGGAGGAAGGGAGAAGGGGGGGAGTCGTACTCTACACACCCCAGGGGAGAGCCGCTGCCCCTCTGAGCAAGGGGTGCCACACACACACACTCACAGACTCACACACACGCACATGCACACACTCACATACACACACACATTGTGGCAACCCAGGGGTGCAGCAAGCCCGGGGTCAGGTGATCGGGGGAAGATATGTCTGGGATCCGCCCCCACCAGAGACAACGAGCTACACAGCTGCAGCTCATGAGCAGGAACGAGGATGGCCCCGCTACAAAAGGCGGGCCACCCCTGCCGAAAGGGGGAAAGGGCTAGGAGTGAGTAGTAGCTGGACCCCAACACACATTACTTAACCGTGACCCTAAACGCTTCTGTGTGTCGTTACAGTGAGGAGTGGGGGATCCAGACAGCCCAGGAGACCAGTCCCGATGGTGCCCTCGACCGAGGAAGAACCTAATTTCTTTTTTTGTATTTGTGTTGGCCGTGCTGTGCTGTGTGGTCTTAGCTGCGCCCCTTGGGGTTGCCACAACATACAGAGTACATACAGACACACTAATTTGATCATTAATTTCTCTATGGCAGTTGCAGAATTGTCCTTTGATTCAATTCTACATAAGCCACTATTAATTTTTTTCTTTCATGTAAGAAAGTGTGTCATGGCTGCTCCTGTGTAGAGATTGTGATTCATATCCCTTCATCAAGGTTTTTCAGTTCAACAATAAACGTGAACGGAATCCTTCCAGTTCACACCAACAATTCATTGTTCCTCATTTGCTTTCTTTAGTTGACCTTTATTGAAATCTAAGGAACTTGCCTTTACAGTAGGAAATAGTGTTCTTTTACCTGAGATGCCATTATAAAGATTAGGTGATGGGTTGAATCATGGACTGTGTTGTAAAAAAAATCTGAGACAACCAGATCCACCATTTTAATTTAAACTCTTTTCACCGGTCAAGATTAGACATGAGAAACACACCAAATCCCCAAAGTAAAAATATATTTTATTCATTTAGCAGACGCTTTATCCAAAGCGACATACAAATAATATCAAATATGTAGGGCTGTCAAAGTTAACGCGTTAATCTATCTAAGAGACCGAGCGTGCCTGCAGTCAGTTAGAGAGGAGAGACCAAGACGGGAGTTGGATTACATTTACATTTAGTCATTTAGCAGACGCTCTTATCCAGAGCGACTTACAGTAAGTACAGGGACATTCCCCCGAGGCAAGTAGGGTGAAGTGCCTTGCCCAAGGACACAACGTCAGTTTGCATGACCGGGAATCAAACTGGCAACCTTCGGATTACTAGCCCGATTCCCTCACCGCTCAGCCACCTGACTCCCCGGATTAATTGTATAAAACAAATTTAATTAAACAACAGTGTCTAAAATACACGCTGTCTGAAGTGATTACTCATTAATTTATAAGATTTAGTCTTTAGAAGAAAGACAAACTTTTAATTGAAATTAATCCAGATTAATGAATAAAAAAATGTGAGATTAATATTTTTTTTTTTATCTATTGACAGCCCTACAAATATGATCTAACACCTGTTACTATGCATTTAGTTACTGTATGGCGTACAATCTAATCTTTATATCAGAGCAGATACACCAAAATAACCGATAGAGAAGCAGTCTTATACTGCTCCTGGAATTCCTGTCTGGTCTAACAGGGTGGAATCTACTTACGTAATTTAATCTAGCGGGGCGTCCTGAATAAAGACAGATAATGAGAAGATGTGTGTTTTGGCAGAAGTGTGACTGTCCAGCAGAGATCAAGCCTCAGGGAGGAATGTGTGTGCAGCCACTGAATGTTTGATCGTTTATCTTTCAAACAGGAAGTCTTGTAGAGAGACTTGTTATTGCCAGTCGGTTTACTACAGAGGGAAACCAAACAAGTGATAGTTTGACACAAGGTTGATTCATGGACACTGTGTCCACCTAGTGTCGTCATGCCAACGTCCTCATGCTCCTTCTCTAGGAGCGTTGTTCTGTTATTTGGGTACAACACACATCTCCTGAGAGACAAGCGTCTGGTATGTCAACAATGCCCCTCAGTCTCTCGTTGTTTGGAGAGGAACAAGCTAAACCCAACATGTGTTTTCTGAGGGCTACGATTCGCTGTAGGTGAGCAGAGTCTTGCTTACTTTCTCCTCTGCTAACACTCAAAAACTTTTAATTTCACTGCGGTTCCTATTAAACTACAATGCGACTTTAGATTCACTTTGGGTGAGTGTAAAAAAAAAATTTTTTTTTAGACTAAATGTGTACTGGGATTTACAGTGGGATCAATCCATTCTGTTGAACATTATTCTGAACCCACCACCCCCTACTCCCAAGGCCCCTACCTCCTCCTACCCCCCGGCTGTCCCCCCTCCCTCCTCCTACCCCCCTCGGTCTCCCCTCCCTCCTCCTACCCCCCTCTGTCTCCCCTCCCTCCTCCAATCTGGGTAAGAGAGCACACTGCCAGGAATATGATGAACTTGCAGCGACCCCCATTTCAAGAACAAACACTTTGGCTCTGCGTTTGTTCCTCCATCAGCGTTGCAGGACCGAGCGGCACCAGCCTTCAGGGACACCACACCTCACACCTCATAAGTGTCAGGGAAGTCGTATCATGTCGTGTTTATGAGGAAGTGATGTTACAGGATGTCTTCTGTCCAGTGGGAGTCTCTGCTCTAGGCTCCTGATTCTGTGTGCTTGTGTGAAATTAAAAAACGTTTGCAGCAGAACATGAGTTTATTAGATGATTAATTTATTCGGTTATAGTGATGTCCTACACACTTTTTATTACTGCGACTGGGAAACACTGGATGTGTGTGCATGTGTGTGTGTGAGAGTGTGTTGTTCATGGAAAGTAATGTTGGTATGATGAAGTCAAATAATACATATATATATTATTTGCAATCCCTTTTTCCAAATGCATTTACATGCATGTTTGGTTAACATGCAATGAAAATTGCATGTCAATCAAAAATACATTGTGCATTTCATATTTCATAAACATTTTTGTAAAAATGTAAATGAAAGGATGACAGTGAATAATGATTTAGGAGAGTGTCTGACTGAGCTGTATGTAACCTCCATTAGAGGAACCAGAACAGATTCATGCAGCATTTCATAAACTATATTTATCTGTCCTGCAGGACTGAACTGACTACAGCCCAAGCCGAATAGTTTTTATGCGTGCTGTAACATCTGGAAATAATTTACACGTACGGTGAAAGTTATCTTGAGAAAGTCCCTGTGTGCCTCTCTGGTCTTCTCAGAAGGACGGTGGTATAGATACCAGATGCAGGTCCTGGTTATTCTGACTGATTCTGTTCTGTTGTGTTGCCACAGACTGATCGACCGTCAGTTAGAGAAAACCAGGTGCGTCATAAAAATGTAATTACTTCACAATAGTTTTACAAGGTTCTAGACAAATTAGTTTCCCCATGAAATAAAGCCCAGTGCGTGTGTGTGTGGGTTTGATGTGGTCCTGTTCCTGGGCCTCCACCCAGGAGAAATCACACGCCTGCTGAACACAGAACCTTCTCCTGATTGTGTTCCTTCATTTGTATCAGTCTGGAACCCAGAGGAAACCCCACTGATGGACTGAGAGAGATAGGGGGGGGGGGGGGGCGAGAGAGAGAGTGAAAGAGAGAATGAAAGTGAAAGAGAGAGGGAGATTGAGAGAGAGGGAGGGAGAGAGACTGAGAGAAAGTGAGTGAGTGAAAGAATGTGAGCTATCTCAGTAAACTGCACTGTCCAACAGAGAGATAGCTCTTACTAAACAAAACAGCATCGAAGTCAAAAGAAAGAAAACAAGACACTGCTTCAGACTTTCACCTCTGTCTTCACCAGACAGTGTCTGTTTACCAGCGTTGTGATGACTCAGGCCAGCCTCTCTTCAGACCAGCCAGGAGCTCACGCTGACATTGTTTCCGTTCTGGATGTGTTGTGTTTTTCTAACTACGTTTGTGTATTTTCCGTGGTACTCATTCAGACGTAGGTTTGTGTCGTTCGTCACTGTAAAGGTCAGGCTCATGAGATGGAAACCGGGGGGCTGGAATGTCCAGTCACCCCGCGACCCGCTGCTGTGGCAGGAGTGACGTGCTGCTGGCCTGGCAGCGGAGAGAAGGTCTGGTCCCGGACCGCCCTGCAGGCTCCCTGGTAACAGACCAGACCCTGAGGGAGAATCTACTACGACTCTAGTTCTGAGTCAGTGGGGCTGTCATCAGTGACCCACAGTTCCTGCCTTGCTTTCATCATTCAAATCAAATCCATTTCTACAGACTTTTTTCACAAGCAGTGTCACAGAGGGCTTCACAGATGCCCTCAGATCAATACTTAGAACCAACCTAAACCTCAGATCAGCACCTTAACCAAGCTAAACCTCAGATCAGCACCTATAACCAACCTAAACCTCAGAGAAGATAAGGAGAGCTCTAGAGGAGCGGCTGAGCGAGGGGGGATGAGAGGGATCCCCTCCTCCAGAGACGATTGCTGGGCGTCACTCAGCTGTCTCCGATCGACCAGTTAAGTCTGACGAGAGGCAGCGAGGGACCCGTGCGTTCACTTCCTGTGTGAACCGTCACCATGCATCCAAAGGATGACACACTTTCTGTGTGAACCGTCACCATGCATCCAAAGGATGACACACTTCCTGTGTGAACCGTCACCTTGCATCCAAAGGATGACAAATGCAGCTCGTTTGTGACCTGGATGCATGTGATGACGTCTCACGGATGTCGCAACGTTTTGAAGAATCTTCCCGTGACTGGAGGATTGCTGTCTAGGTCTCCTGGCAACGCCGATGGGAAGACCAGTGTTGCCAAAACAATCTCACCGGAAGTCGCTATTGGCTCTCTAAAAATCCTTAGCTTATGTGATGACGTTAATCCAAACCAAATTGAGCCTGTCATCCAAACCCAGCACAGAGGGGGAAGTACAATCACAATTATTTTGCCGCAACAAAGAACACAGAGATTTCGAAATTAGCGCAAAATCCCCAGATTTGTCGCTAGTCGTTAGAGAACATTTTTAGTTGTTAAGGAAGGTGAAGACACGACACCCAGACGCTGTAACACAGGACTGTTGTTAAAGCAAAGCTTTAGTCACGTGCTTCGAGCGTCTCTACAACCTCACAGAGCGCGTCATGGAAAGAAGACGTAAATGTGTATTGGACTGTAGTTACATTGTTAAAATACAGCAACACGGGGGGGGGGGGGTGTATGATTTTATCCAGGATTTTATATGAATGTTTCACATCCTGACTCCTGTTAACGATAAATCAATTTCCAAATGGAAGGAAATAGTTACAATCCTCAGGTGACTGAACACCTCCAGGAAAGCATTCAGGCTGGAACATGTCAACCCTGGCGTGACAAACACCCTTCCAGTTCTCAGTGTCACTGGTGTTGTGGTTGGCACATCAAGACCACAGATGAAAACTGTTTGGATGAGAGAATATGTGGGGCCTGCAGTATTTATTGCCTGCAGTGTTACACTTTGTCCTTTATCCTCCTTCGTTCACGCCAAGCGCCCAAAGCCTTGACTGGGCTCACCCCGAGAGAGTGTGCCAGTTCTGATAACACAAGTGACAATGTGAATTTCAATACTTGTTAGTAAACATGTTCCAGGGTTATGGAGAGCGACTTCCTCCTTCCTCCCTAGCACTGTTTCCCTTCTGGCCTTGCTGAGGCGCTGGCACGAGATTATATATAACATTGTGTTGCTTTCCGCGGTGAAAGATATTCACCTCCTGCTACAGCAACAGCCTCATCAAGGTATTGTCTGCGTTGTCGCAGAGACAATGTGTGACCACATTAAATAAGACTTTTTCCAATAGTGCATGAATAGCATTTCCCACCTCTCTCAGTTGAGGTTCCACAGAAACCGACAGCATGATTTAAGTCTTCCTCCAATCTTTTTGCCTTGTTGCACTCCATGACTCCGTGAAGATCTCAGGGCTTTTGTTGGGACCTTAGTAACCTTAGTAACCTTGGGACCTTAGGGACACTAGGGACACTGCTACCCCAACGTACACAGTCTCAGTCCGCCAACCTTAAAAATGGTTCAAAAACATACATTTTGTCAAAACTGCTGATAAGATTATGACTTGAACTAGTGACCCCACAGTCTCCAGCTAGTCTGTATCTTGCTGATTTATTGAGAAACGTAACTTTCCAGAGAGAACAGAGGTTAAGAAGGGTTGGCACAACCGTCCTCATTACAAGTTTCGAAATCCCCCAATGTTGGACAGCCTTCCGCCTATTATTTTGGAAGTTACTGAAGCTGTTGGCCTGTTTTTTTTACCCAATTTTCATCTGTAGACAAAGAGGCCAGTCAGCCGAGTAACAACAATATTAGACTCAAAACATAGTTTGAAGAAGCCACAGCAGCCAGCTCTAATCAGCTGTAGCTGAATCTGATAACTGGTAACAGATGCACTGCTAACCACACTGTGAATTTCTTCATTAATCTTCAAACATCGGATCGTCCGTCTAAGATTCATCATTCCTTCCAAGACTTTATAACAACCCACAGTTTGGGAATGTGGTTGTTATCGCCGTCTCCAAACCCAACTGCCTCAGCTACCAGATTCTGTGTAATTTTCATTATACATACTAACAATCAAAATAAAAAACTTTAAGAAAACAAGCTCTGTGTTAAAAGCTGCTCAAACGCAGGAGCAGCAGTCGACATTCCATTCCACACCACTCCATCCAGCCAATCAGGCAGCGTGTTCTCATTAGCATCACGCACGGCGGGCGATCAAGAACACATCTCCTTACATAGACTATCACAAGGTGTACCTGTCAGGCATGACCCAGGACAGCTTGATGGCTGAACAATTGTGCAAAAACGTTTTGGATTCCAGGAAACGTTCACAGATATGGAATGATTTGAAATATCCGTGAAGATTTCTTTCGTTTGACGTGATTTGCTTATCTGAGAAATATGTGTGTGTGAAAGCAATGTATTTAAAGAGCACTGTTGTTCTAGTTAGATTACGATGGAGATCAAGTGGATCCCAGTTTCATTAAAAGCATCTTAGTGGTTGAGAAAAAAACTTGAACATTTCCTGGACAAGCAGTCGTGTAACTGCTGGGAAGCTAGTTATAATGGGATCCAACGCTTGGTAATATCCTGCCATTCAAAGACAAGCATTTACCATCAACGATATGTATATTGTTTTAGCAGATTCTTTTATCCAAATCGATTCACTGTACAAGGGGTGATTTTAACTTGCTATGTCTTGACCTGCAGTCAAATTCTCTAACCACCAAGCCATACCCTCTGAGATGCGTCCCTGCATGCAGCTTTATCACCGCACATTAAAGACTGTTTCCTGGAACAGAACGCTACTGCTGGGAAGCACATCGTCAGGGGATCGAACTATTCTCAGTGTCCTCACATTCAAGGACCCTCTGCCATTAGACCAGGAGGACGTTGTGTGTGACGTGGGCTGAAACCTGACGCAGAAGAGCGGCTCATGTCGGATTAGGACTTGTTTTGTATTTATTCGAGGTTTAGATCGGTCGCTTGGAAAATGTCAAGAGGAGCACATAATTACACCTGTACCTATACTTGTTACAGATGATCAATAGGCTTGAACGGGATGCTGGGCCCTGTGAGGAAGTAGCATATTAAGACTTTTTACCTAATAACTTTCAGTTTCACATAACCTACATAGTTTTTATTTTCCTCAGTACAAACGCGAAACCAACATTAAGATACAATCTACTGGAGTTCATGACCTGTTCTCTGGAGAGGAAGAGATTGTGTGTGTTTGAGAGAGGGAGAGGGAGAGGGAGAGGGAGAGGGAGAGGGAGAGGGAGAGGGAGAGAGAGAGAGAGAGAGAGAGAGAGAGAGAGAGAGAGAGAGAGAGAGAGAGAGAGAGAGAGAGAGAGAGAGAGAGAGAGAGAGAGAGAGAGAGAGAGAGAGAGAGAGAGAGAGAGATTGTGTGTGTGTGAGAGAGAGAGTCCTGCTTTAAACGTTTTCTATTTCTATCCAAATGTTTATGTTGTTCCCTCTAGGATGCATGTCTGTGCATAACATCTCTTCTTTTGTTTTCACAGGGTTGTTCTTTCAGTCACTGCCAACCACATTAAATCAGATAGGATTATTGTGCAACCAGAACCTTCCTATTCTGTCTGTGTGTGAGAACAGGCACCGTCTCCTTGCAGCTCTCTCTGCAACAACAACCGCACAGCCTACTGACACTCTACCCAGCATCGCTGTAATAGGGTCCAAAATAACGCTACACTTAAATGTAATACTGCCCAGAGGACAGTATTATGGGGCTCTTTCACATTCAGTTTCTGTGCACAGCCCATGTACTGTGTACGCATGCAGGTCCACATATACACTGTGCTCACAGCCTAATGAAACAGCAGTAACAGTTTTGGTCAAATCTTCAACCCTTCACCTGCAATGTTAGGACTGCAGGCCTTGAGTGCATGTTTGAACTGTTGGAAAGGAAGCTGTCTATTTAGGGCAGTGACAACAGTGTGTACAGTTAGGTCTGCAGACAGGACAGGCGCTATGGCAACGCCCAACTGACAATTACAATGTGATGTCATGTTGCAATTGAGCTTTTTTCCCAACCTGTACAGGGGGGATTTGAACCTTCCTGACCGGCAGTCAAGTGCTCCCTTTCTCTCTCTTCCTCTAGCTCTCTCCCATTTTCTCTTTCTCCCTCTTCTTTCTTTCTTTCTTTCTTTCTTTACCTCTTTCTCTCCATGTCTCCCTATGTCTCTCGCTCTCTCTCTCTCACACACACACACACACTATTGCTACCTTTTCACATTCAGTCCACATGTAGTCTACAGCAGCTGCTGTTTCCTCATCACAGACAGCTGTTCCCTCATCTGTCTCTATGCTCTGACACACTAGTGACATGTCTTCATTTTGTATTTTTTATGTAAGTCTGGAGTTTCTTCTGTAGACAGATGGCTGGGTCGGTTTTGAAGGAGAAAGGACTATGGTTGGAGGTGAATGATAGCAGTTATCTTGACAGGCACAGTACAGGCTGGTACGGGGGTGGGAGCATGTGCAGTGAAACCTTTCATCGGTGGGGTGTTTCTCCCACGTATCTCAGAGAGTGAACACCAGCTTGGAATCTATAGTATCTGGAAGTGGACATCTCCAACACAAACATGTGTACCTCAATAAGTCACCTAAAGTCCAAAAGTTAAATATGGAACTGTGATACGACTTGCAGGCAAAGACTACAAAATGTTTACAATTTTTTCTGTTGGAATAATTTGTTAGTCCAGATTTACTGTCCCCTGGAGAGAAGGGGGCGGGGTTTAACACAACTTGAATTTCAGTCTTACATGTTCACTCACCACAAGTGTTTGTTATTGCTAAATAGATCAGTCTTTTAAATCGTCAAAAAGATTGTTTTACATGACGTGAAACACACATTATTAATCAGTCGTCTCTTCATCCACAGCTGGAGAAAGAATGCATGTGACGTGTGTTATTCTGTGGTAACAAAAAAGCTTCCAGTGTATTTAGCCTTTAGGTTAACATTACGGTACATCAAGGCCAACTTTTCTCATTCCCCATAAGTGGATCTTCTTAAGAACCAACTTGTCTCTATCCAAGTTCTGTCTAAAGCTGGATCCCTTGATGTACATTCATCATGCATCCTTTCAAACACTGCTCCCTTCTGGAAGGGGAACTAACAGTTCATCTGTGAAGCAAGGCTTTCCCACAGCTGCCTATAGTAAGCTTAGGAGAGGAAACAGGAGAGGAGACAGGAGAGGAGACAGGAGAGGAGACAGGAGAGGAGACAGGAGAGGAGACAGGAGAGAAGACGAGACCAGAGAGGATCTGGACAACAAGCCCAGATTTCCTCCAGGAGAGGCAGAGTTAGCTGAATCCAGATGTTCTGCATTCATAACACAGGGTACTGTGTGTGAGGGTCACAGTCTGTCTTCTGCATTCATAACACAGGGTACTGTGTGTGAGGGGTCACAGTCTGTCTTCTGCATTCATAACACATGGTACTGTGTGTGAGGGGTTCTGCAATGCACTGTACTCATGTAGCAGATGGTTTCATCCAAAGAGACACAGTACAGGGGGAGATTTGAACCGGCAACCTTTGCCTGCAGTCAAATGCTCTGAGCTATACCCATTTGTGAGCTTCTAACCTTTAAGTTCAGCTGGTATGCACTGTGTAATCTGTGTTGTGAGTAGTTCATGTAAAAAGAATGTCAAGAATGTTTTTATCTTTTTCTTGGCCATAAGCAGCAATTGACAATACGTTACTTTATGTTGAACTGTACCTGCGAACTCTCTTATTAGAGACTGCATCCATGAAATGGTTTCATGTTGCTCTTAATAGATGAGATTGTCTGGTCAGTACAATGCACATCCTGTACCCGTTCATAGGCACTATTACACCCTCTTGGGTGGACCTGACAAATATACCACTTTGACCTTGTCTGTGATGATGTCAGCTAGAAGACAGAGTGTGAAGCTGTTTGGGCTTCTTTCAGAAGGCGGTATGGGTGAGGCCAGTCTCATCAGCTCATATATAACTTGTATTCTATCTCTGAGAGAATAACATTTCCTTGAGTCACATCCAGTCCATAGATACAGATAGACACAGGTCCATATAAAGTGCTTTGAGGGAAATCCGAGAAGGATTAAAAAAGTGAATCATGACTCAGTCGAGCCCCTACCCTCCCTCAACAAACACACACACACACACACACTCACACTCACACACACATTCTCTCTCACACACACTCACACACAGATACACACACAAAACCAATCTCTAATTTCCTGGCTCCAGTAACTGTCCAAGTGTTAGGGGCAGGGCTGCATAACTGACATACTCTCATCTGTTTTCATTTATCTCATGTCATGACCATGACCAGCCGGCTTGACTCTGCTCTACCATTCTCTATTCTACTCTACCAATACTGTACTCTACTGTACTGTACTCTATCCTACCCTACCATTCTCTATTCTACTCTACCAATACTGTACTCTACTGTACTGTACTCTATCCTACCCTACCATTCTCTATTCTACTCTACCAATACTGTACTCTACTGTACTGTACTCTATCCTACCCTACCATTCTCTATTCTACTCTACCAATACTGCACTCTACTGTACTGTACTCTATCCTACCCTACCATGCTCTGCTCAACTCTAGTCTACTGTTTAATACTGCTCTACCTCTATACTCTGTACTGTTCTACCATACAGTCCTCTGGTCTAGCATCATTAACGTTACTCTGCTATGCTGTACTGTGTCTCTACGCCACTATATTTGTACCCTTCTCTGCTCTTTGTGTTTACAGTGTCGTGCACAGCGTTGTCCTACTATTGCTTCCAGCTGTCTGTTCTACAGGGTACAGGTTGTCTGTTGTTCTACAGGGTACAGGCTGTCTGTTGTTCTACAAGGTACAGGTTGTGTCATTGCTCTGAACAGAACCAGCTGGTGTAAAAACCCAGGAGAATGTGACACGGGGGCTCATGTGTTGTGCATCATGAGGTCATCGCTTGCAACATGCAGCCCTGGGCAAGATGTTCTGGTGAAAGGAGAGCCCCTTCTCTCTGTCTTATGGCTGTCTGACCTGGAGTCAGGGTGTGGGGGCTGGGGAGAGTGTGTGTGTGTGGGAGTGAGGGGGGGTTGCAGTCAACTCTTGAAGACCATGAGGAGCAAAATGAATACACTTAATTTTAGAATGGGGGATATATTGAAAATTTGACATGTTTGGACAATTCCTGATTCTGTATTGTGTTGTAATGGTGTCTCCTGCAGCCTTACACCCCCACCCGCCACCTACGGTCTTCTTCAGACAACCGCCTGGTGGTCCCACCGCTCAAGACCGCCCGGTCCCAACACAAGCTCTTCTCCTGTCTGGCCCCCCAGTGGTGGAATCAACTCCCCACCTCCATCAGAGACACTGACTGTCTCTCCACCTTCAAGAAAAGGCTCAAGACGCACTTGTTCCGGGAGTACAACGGTACTTAGGAACGGTTCGCTTGACCCAATGTTAGTTTCCTCAAGGATCACAATGACTCTTGCTTAGAGACTCTTTGCTCTTGTGGTTAGTGGTAACTGATTAAAAGTTTTGGTTCTCGCTGTGATATATTGTTTTATTACTGTTGCTTGCTTTTTCCCACAGGTACACTTGCACTTATAGCTGTTCATGTTGTTTGGTTGTGACTTGTTTAACTACATGCTCTTATGGTTCTTCCCTTTGGCACTTACTTTGGTTGTTCACAATGTGTGCTTCATGTTTTGGCTACTCGCGATGTTTTTTGGCTATCTTGTTGTTATGATCAGTGACCTATGCACTTTGTAAAGCTCTCTCTTGGAAGTCGCTTTGGATAAAAGCGTCTGCTAAATGAATAAATGTAAATGTAAATGTAATGGAGACAGACAACGATTTGGGTTATCTAAAATGTTAATATGTGCTACTTTTATTATGTTACTAATCAATGTAATGTATGCATGTCAAATAATAACAAATTCAAAAAACTCATGAAATGCGATCTACTCGAATCTAGGCGTTATTGTTTGCAAGATCATAAACAGACCGGTTGGCGCTTATACCAGACTTGGTATTCCACCGCAGTGTTTGTCAGTGTACTCCTTCAAACAGTTAGGACACTACAATGAAGTCAGAGCGCTAAATGTGAAACATATTTTCAAGGAAAAAAACAACTCACTTATATTTTCCAAACACTGGCTGTACTTTTTTTAGGGGGAGTGTTTGAATATCCCGAATAGAATATTTTAGAAGACTACACCTTGGAGTTTTGTGTGTAAGCTAGGCTTTGTACGTCGACATGGGCGTTGGTGATCGTTCCTGAAGTTCTGGTGTGATTGTGCAGTGCCTGGTGAGTGCGTAAACACTGGCTGGCACTGCTCACTTTCAAAACACACTAATGAAGCTTGCGCAAGTTCAGTCAGGCAAGACCAATCTCTGCACTCGGGCATAATCGTAGTGTACACTACTCACTCCCCCCGCTAAGAACGCCCTACCTTCCCCCGTTCCCTGGTCGGGCGGTCACTAGGGTTCAGGTCGATTAGCGCTCCCGCTATCAATTAATGGTGTCCCATGATCCGTGCCTTTAAATATGATTCTCTCCCTGTGTAGTTTGTCCATGCTATCAAGTGCGCGACCCTACACCACCCCGTCGCCGCCCGGTTCCTGTCTCAGTCTTCGGCTCGATTGGTCGTCGGCTGCCGCCACCAGTGTCTGGACTCCGTGGGGGATTCTTCTTCGGGCGTTGGGCAGGCGCCCGTTGATCTATATAATTCCCCGTGGGGTTCAAGCTCCAAACACCATAGTACATTTATTAGTCTGTAATAAACATCTTTCACTCATTCCAGGTCTCTCCTGATTGAAATCGTTTTCACGGCTCCACATGATCCACAGCCCTCATCTGGACACAGAGATACACCCGGATGAAAGGGTTTCTGTTCCTTTATGTTTAAGACTCAATCGAAAGCGAGAGACGACTCACGTGAGCACGTCATGGGCACAATCGACAACTTGGCCCATAAAACAAAGAAGGTTTATTGGTGATGAATCATATGTCATTAAATTATTTACACTGAAAGCACAATAACAGCATGTGGCTTTAATATGAGAGTCTTCTGAATGTCTGTTCTTGATTGTTCTGAATTCTGGTGCTTAGTCAAAGCTAAAATTAAATTTGTTCTTTGCCAGTCAGGCAGACGATTCTTCCACATCAATGTAGAAAAAGGACACATGATTATTTAATCCAGAAAAGTGTGTGAACATATTCCTGACGTATTTTGAATAATTGCTTGATCAAATGTTCATTTCTTTACAATGTACATTTTCCACAATATGACTGTGAAATATTAGTCCTTTCAGAGGACATTGTGTATTTATTTCATTTAGTCATTTAGCAGATGCTCTTATCCAGAGCAACGTACTGGGACATTCCCCCGAGGCAAATAGGGTGAAGTGCCTTTCCCAAGGACACAACATCATTAGCACGGCCAGGAATCGAAACTGACATTGCAGTTTGCCTACAGAGCCAACAGGTCTGTGGATGACACCGTTAACATGGCCCTCCACTTCACCCTGCAGCACCTGGACTCCCCAGCATCCTACGCCAGGATCCTGTTTGTGGACTTCAGCTCTGCCTTCAACACCATCATCCCCACCCTGCTTCAGGACAAGCTCTCCCAGCTGAACGTGCCTGACTCCACCTGCAGGTGGATCACAGACTTCCTGTCTGACAGGAAGCAGTGTGTTAAGCTGGGAACACAAGTCTCTGACTCCCGGTCCATCAGCACCAGATCTCCTCAGGGCTGCGTCCTTTCCCCTCGTGCGAGGAAGATTGTGGCCGACACCTCCCACCCTGGTCACTCCCTGTTCCAGCTACTCCCCTCCGGCAGAAGGCTGCGGTCCATCAGGACCAAAACCTCACACCACAAGAACAGTTTCTTTCCATCTGCTACTGGCCTCTTCAACAAGGCCAAGGACTCCCACTGACATTCATTCATCTATTTAGCTATCATAAGTCCCTCTAATGGCAATTACAGTATGCATAAGCCACCTTATCTCAGTATCTGATTGCACTATGTTGACCACTCACGCTGCTCATTCTATTCTTATTTATATATATATTTTATTTTATATTTAAATTGTTTTATTCTTAGATTGTTTAGTTCTTAGAAATAGTTAAACTTGAGTATTTTTACTTAATTTAAGATTCGTATATGTTTAGTGTTTTGCACCTCCCTGCCACAATAAATTCTGTGTTTGTATAACATACATGGCGAATAAACCGAATTCTGATTCTGATTCTGACAACTTCTGATAAATAGCCCGATTCCCTAACCGCTCAGCCATCTGACCCCATATTAAACTAGTTTGCTCTCTTTAATTTTCCTACGGATAAAATCTCTCCAGGATAACGTACATCATATAATTGAACAATGCTCCTTGATATCAGAATCCCAGAAGGTCTCCGATGTCGTATTAATAAGAACAACGTGTTCACTAAGCAGATACCAATGCAGAGGAGGGATTTGAACCTGTGCCCTCTTGAACTGCAGTCGAATGCTCCTACCCTGAACTATACCCACCCACAGTAAAAAATTACAATACACTTTATAAGAAAGGTAAAACAAGATTAGTATTATTTATGGGGAAATTAAAATGTACTCAGGTTGGAGAGAAGCAGACCCAAGGGTTCAAGCGAACACACTGGAAACCTGATAGTCACACCGGTGTAGTCTGTTGTTGCCATCTAGAGGTGAAAATAAATAAACATCCATTGGTCCTTCTCATTCTTTTACAACTTCTGACCCAAGTCACCTTAGTTGTGGCCCTACTTAGCATACTTGAATTACTTGTACTCCCCTACTTCTTGAAATACGTGTATTCCAAGCATACTTGTAATCCTGAATTGTTGCCTTATTTTGCATGCTTGTTTGCATATTAATTTGCCCCTGCCGTCGCAATAGTGTAAATTCCTAACTGGGTTCAATAAACTGCTGCTCTGCTCGCTCTAACAGGCTCTGCTCTGCTGTAACAGGCTCTGCTCTACCCTTTTTTGATGTGTACACTACTCATGTTGAGTCACTTCTATTACCTCTGTTATTACTGGAGTTTAGAGGCCATCTGGGTTGTGAGTAAATAAAACGTTTTTCCATTTCAGTTGCACCCTGCCTGCTAGTTACTTTGCACTGTTCCCAGTAAATGTGGTGCTTTTGCACTGTGTCACTCCTTACTAGTTTCTGACCCTGTATGTCACCTTAGTGTGGCCATACATACTGGTTATTCTTAGTTGTTGCCTTACTGTGCATGCTTGTTTGCATATTTTGTTGCCCCTGCTGTTGCAACAGTGCAAATTCCCCTTTGGGATCAATAAAAATGCTACTCTGCTGTACTGTTTACTGGTAGTGGTTACTTTGCAGTATACCTAGTAAATGTGTAAGGCTACCTTTGCACTGCTGCCCCCCTCCCTCCCTCCACTCCCCCCCCTCCCTCACTCCCTCCACTCCCCCCCCTCCCTCACTCCCTCCACTCCCCCCCCCCCCCCCCCCCCCCTCCACCACACACATACACAGTATAAGCAACTGCAAATACAAATTTCCCCGCAAATTGATTGATTTGCATGAGCTTTAAAACTACCACCTCATTTTACCCAACTAGGTTTGACTCGTTGACGAAGCACAATTGTCGTTTCCCGTTGGCTGGATAGTACACGTCAGCACACAGTTTTTCTAAGTTACTCCCAGCTCATAGCTGTACAAACCACCCACTTCCTAGTTAGAGAGCTATGACACATGACACCTCTACGGGTAAGTCGTCTCAACAGCGTTCCTCCATAAGTGGAAACATTCAGATAGGATTAAAGTCAAATGTATTTCCTGAATACAAAGCCATTAAGTTTTCTATCGAACTTTACCAAACAAAACATACAGTCATTCGATTCTCTGTTACTTCGCTTCACAGGTGTTCACGAGCTAGACATCATCATCGGTTTCGACCGAACAGAGAATCCCACGTCGACTCAGAAAAATAAACCATAACTTTCTGACAAAGTGAGGTTCACGGACACCGCAGTCACGAGTGTCCACTATGTTGCTATTGCCAACCACATGAACTGGATAATGAGGACGTTCACTGTAAGGTGATTCACAAGCTTTGTTTTCTATTTAAAAGCTGCCATTAGTTACGAAAATGAGGTTTCGTATTCTTAAAAAGAATCTGCTTGTTGCATTGGGTCTCTCATTCATATTTGTTACGGTCATGTTTTCAACTCGTGTTTTAATATCTGGCAACGACACAAGTAGTGTCGCTCATGAGAACGTATTACCTGGAGACACGAAGTTTCAATTCGACTCCGTACAGGACATGAAAACTTCCGTTTACAACGGCAATTATAAACAAAACATTCAGAACAGAGATATGTTTTCCGCTGAACCTCAACTGGTTCTAGTGATTCAGGTTCACAACCGACCAGACTACCTCAAAATACTAATAACATCGTTGGAAAAAGCAGCTGAGGTCCACAGTTTTCTGCTTATTTTCAGCCATGACTATTTTTCAGAGGAAATCAATAGCATTGTGCAGGGGATAACCTTCTGCAAAGTCTTGCAAATCTACTTCCCCTTCAGCACTCAGCTGTATCCCTCAGAGTTTCCTGGACAGGATCCAAGAGACTGCCAGCGAGACCTGTCCAGAGATGTGGCTGTTAAGGCGGGATGTCTTAACGCTGAGCATCCTGACTCCTATGGCCACTATAGAGAGGCCTCCATTACTCAGACCAAACACCACTGGTGGTGGAAGCTGCACTTTGTGTGGGAGCGAGTGCATGCGCTACAGGGATACAGCGGCTTCGCTATCTTCCTAGAAGAAGACAACTACATGCTACCTGACTTGTATCACCTGTACAAGGACATGTTAGCCTTCAGGAAGACCAGCTGCCCGGACTGTGACATGCTGGCTCTGGGGAACCACGACAGCTTGTCAGCAGACTTCTTCAAACTGTCTGACAAGGTGAGGACCACTGGTTGGATGTCCACCAAGCACAACATAGGCATGGGCATCTCCAGGGAGGTGTACTACAAGCTGATGGGCTGTGGGGATGACTTTTGCTCCTACGACGACTACAACTGGGACTGGACTCTGCAGCACCTTTCGGGCGGCTGCATAGCCAAGCCTCTGAAGGTACTGATGGCCCAGGGGTCCAGGGTCCTCCACACCGGAAACTGCGGCCTGCATCAGAAGGAGAACTGCCGGCCAGAGTGGGCCCTACAGAAGGCAGAAGAATTTCTCCAGCAGGCGAAGGACTCCCTCTTCCCACAATCCCTTGAGCTGTCCATCGCAGAGCCGGTGGAGCACAAGATCCATGTGAAGAATGGGGGTTGGGGGGACATTAGAGATCATATTCTCTGTAAAAACTATGCCAAACGTCTCTAAAACCGTGGGTGCTTTTCTTTGGTCTCACGTCGTATGGGATGTACTGAGGAAAATAAAGGCCATTATTACTTGTTCTTTTCAGGGTTTCCAGAGGTTGCAGCCTGTTAGGATTTGTGTCTGTGATTGTCCAAAAGACGGGATGTGTTTTGGAGACGGTGTCGAATGCAGCTCATTTTAAAGCTTGTTGATGTTTCTACCAAACACCATTGCCAAAGATTTCAATCATTTTGTCATGCGTTGTGCACACATAGACATTTTAATTTGTAGCTTTTTCCCATCAGGTTTTCGTTTAGTTGCGTTGAATTGAATTTTTAAGCTTACTTAATGTGTTAAAGGTTCATGTAATGCTCCTGCATCAGTTAGGCATAACGGTAAACATTCCTGAACAACTCGCCAAGTAGTGTGTGCTAACTGGTTTGCTTTAATATGGCATTTCTGTATTGGTACACATGCTGCTTACAGTAAAGATAAGCAAAGATGCAGACACTATGACATATGCTCAATGCCATGTTTGGAAGTGACACCGATAAATTATTGCTATTTTGCCACTAAGTCGGTGCTCAGGTTGTCGTGGACTAAACATTACAGTACTTATATACATACACTAATTTGAGTCATAAAATAATACCTTTCTCTAGCCCTTGATGAAGGTGGAGAAAGATAATTTTTGTGATTAGGTTTAGGAATACTTTGTGATCTTGAAAAGTATAAAGCTAAACATATTGCTTCTACTGACTGACTTAGCTGAGGGTGAGTTTGCATTTTCATGTTATTTACATAGAGTATAGATCCTATGTGTGAGGCCTGACCAAATTAAGACGTATTGCACAGACACACACACACACAGATATTTGAGGGAGTTTGTTTCATCTTGGACGTGGGGTTCTTGAAGTTAACCATGGAACTCAATGCCTTTACAGATGGTTCTGCTATCTTGGTAATATACATGATGATTGTATCCTTGATGATTGAACTGTATCAGATTTATTATTGCAAAGCACAATCTTTTCAATGTAGCTTCATTTTATGTAAACTGCTGTTTACTGGGTGACTGAGAATGTGTTTGGAAGTTACAATGATGAAATGTAAATACTGTACATCTGTCTGTCACTGTCTTCTGAACGTATCACTTGAAATATCTTGGTAGTTTTTCCTCTGAATGTTTGACGAGATGGGAAAGTAAAAACGTCCTTGTTTTCCTTTGGTTGTATTGTCACCCTCATTTGTCAGAGAATTTGAACACAAGTTGTAAACTATGGATGACAACATTAATGAATAATGTTGCTGCGCTGTTGCATAAAACAGGCGTACACACAGAAACTTTAGGTAACTTCGCCAGGAGTGTCTAGTCATGTGATTATTAAGCCCCGCTTCAACTGGTCAGGGACCTTTATGATGCATTTATTTCCGGAAGTTGGCTATCTGGCTGGTTAATCGACTACGAAGCAGGATTTGTTTACGTTAGTTAGCACATTAACAACAGTATAGAAAAGGTAAAAAATAATAATATTGTTTTAGTAATGTCTATATTTCTGAACTGAAAAGTAGTTGTTTTTTCAGCTTTGTTACTCGATAACGTTGAAGACAGTTAGCTTGCTAAGCTAGACTTGCGAGACAGCTCTCTCCCAAGCAAATGTTAGCTGTCACTGACTGTACTGAGCATACGTAATGGAGATGCTTTTTTAAATGTATGCTTTATAAACTTTATTTCATCGACACATTCAGTCGATAGTTAATCTGTTGTTTTAAAAATCGTGTAAGCTTGTCAGCTAGCTGACTAGTAGCATGCTAAACATTAGGCCAAGAAAGACCTATTCCCTGGGCGGAACAAAACGGCCATTCTCGCCCTTTATTCAACGCCTCCAAGTTAATTCAAAATTCTACATTCCTTTGTCTCATTACAACACAAAACATTACTATTAAAGGCAAAGCAACAATTAAAGGTATCATATTAAGACGTAGAAGGTTGTCTCCGTGGCGTTAAAGCGAACACAGCTTCAAACAAACGACAATTTTTACATTCAGTATTTGATAAATGTACGAAATAAAACAAGGAAACTATGTCAGTCTCATAAGAGCTATCCACCCTTTGAAAAGAAGGTAACATATCCTGGATTTTCATGGGATTCTATATCGCTTCCAGCAGATCTCAGGTTTCACCATTGAATCCCCAGAATGGCGCATTGGTTCCACCGAAACCCATTGAAAGCTACAGCGCCCGTCTCCTTTAACTTCTATGGAGTTGCTGGAAGCCAAGCTGCAAACAAAATATGCAAGTATGTCATTTGGTCATCGAATTGAGTTTTAATGTTCAGTATCATCAAGATGCTGCTTTGTGAATGTATTTGTTTCGCCTCAATCGCTTTTGGACCAATGGGATTTGATGCAGTGGTTTTCTTTGAACTTTTCCTATCAGTGACTTGAGAACCACCAGAGCCAGGCTCCTAGAGATGTTCACAGATCTCACCTGCAACCCTGAGATCATGAAAAATGCTACAGATGCATATTTCTCCCTCCTACAAGGTTTGTTCTGTTCAGGTGTCACCCTCCTTCCCCCAGTGTCTTAAGTGATGAGGAACTATGTCTGTATCAACAAGCTCTTGCTGGTCTCTCTGAATGCTTAAGGCTTCATCGTGTCACTGGATGGTACCACGCAAGAGAACAAGCTACGGTTTATGCAGAACTTCAAGTGGACCGACACTTTACAGGGGAACACACCAAGGTAGAGACTGTTCAGAGGCAAGGAGGCATGACACTGGTTTTTGTCTTACATTATAATAACTGCTGGTCATCTCTGTCTCTCTCTGTCTCTCTCTCTCTGCCTCTCTCTCTGTCTCTCTCTCTCCCTCCCCCTGTACTGTATGACAGTGCTCAGCAAGATGCCATCTTTGAACTGGTCTCCATGGCTTTCAATGTTGCAGTCTGGTACACCAAGTTTGCCTCAAGACTAGCAGGAAAGGAAAAGTAAGTGACAGCAGTGTAGCTAGAAGATATTATTACATCGTAAATAGTTCCCTTAATGAATGCCTTGTCAAAACTACACACATGATATTCCTCCTGGTTCCACCTCTTTTCCAGCATAACGGAACCTGAGGCTAAGGATGTCCACCGAAGCCTGAAACTGGCTGCCGGGATCTTTAAACACCTCAAGGTTTCTGACTCCTCCTTCTGCTGTTCCTCCAACCCCAAGCATGCTACATATAATAACATAACAGTGTTTTTAATGCATGCATCTAGCAGACACTTTCATCCAAAACCTCTGAGCTATAAATGCACACCTGCCTCAGGTGTGGGGGTGTAAACACTGGTCTCCCTGTTGTGTCTCCCGGCAGGAAGTGTATATCCCTCGCCTGATCACGCCAGCTGAGAAGGGCCGGGACCTGGAGCCCAGGGTCATAGACACCTACATCGTACAGTGCCAAGCAGAGGCACAAGAAGGTCAGGGTTCACACTTGACCTAGATTGGATGTATTGATAAGAATAGCAGCTCATAAAGGATTAGGAATAATGTATTTATTACAGGTTTAGATTATTGATTATAGGTTTAGACAAGCCACTAGGAAACTGTCAGGAGGAGCAATACCAAAGGATTCCAGCTCACTTGTTACAAATGGGAAATAAACCTGAAACGCTGCTGTATCTTCAATGAATCTCCGGTTATGGACAGAGATTGTCACCTGCACCGATAATACTTTTTTCTCCCTTTGTCATAGTGACCATCGCCAGGGCGATTGAGCTGAAGCACAATGCCACTCTCATCGCTGCCTTGGCGTTCGAAACAGCCAACTTCTATCAGAAGGCTGGTAAGGCATTCATATCTGATAACAATCACATTTGACATGTTATTATACCTTAGTGTGATTTCCTGTTGCATCATTATTCATGATGTTGTAAATAAGCATCAAGATGTGGTCTGATTGGTCGTTCCTGCTCTCCTCTCTCCTCCTGTGGCCTGATTGGTCCTCCCTGCTCTCCTCTCTCCTCCTGTGGTCTGATTGGTCGTTCCTGCTCTCCTCTCTCCTCCTGTGGTCTGATTGGTCGTCCCTGCTCTCCTCTCTCCTCCTGTGGTCTGATTGGTCGTCCCTGCTCTCCTCCTGTGCTGCAGACCACACTCTGAACACCCTGGAGCCAGAGTGCAGCGGCAAATGGAGGAAGTACCTTCAGCTGAAGCAGCATTTCTACATGGCCTACGTAAGGACGGGGGGGGGGGGGGGGGGTAGGCAGATGTGCTGTTTTCAATGTATAATGAAACCTACGCCCCTGGTTAGATATGCGTGTAGGCTATTCTTTGCCAGCTCTACAGGGTAACATTTAAACCCCAGTCCTGAAGTCAGGATTAGTGATGGGTGTTCTGTGTCTTGCCTACAGGCCTTCTGTTACCATGGACAGACCCTGCTGGCTAGTGACAAGTGTGGAGAGTCAATCCGATCACTCCTAGAGGCCGAGAAATGTTAGTATTCTAGTCCACTTCCTGTCCCTGTCTATTCCATGTTCTTGTCTCTGTCCCTTCCCTCTTCCTGTTCACTTCCTGTCCCTTCCCTCTTCCTGTTCCTGTTCACTTCCTGTCCCTTCCCTCTTCCTGCTCCTGTTCACGTCCTGTTGTCCACTGTTCCGTAGACTGAGCTGAAGACACTGAAAGAGCTACAATCATGAGCATTCATTCCCTTTTACGTCTCTGTTGTAATGAACAAATCTACCTGGCATTAATGTACTTGTGGTACCACAGGACACTTTCCAGGTCACTCTCCCCTCATCATCAGCAGCAGTTGTTGTGTTGTGAATGTGCAGGTTACTCCAGGGCCGAGGCTCTGTGTAAAGAGTACCGTCAGACCAAAGGCCCAGGCAGCACAGCCAAGCCCTCTGAGCAGCTGTTCTTCCTCAAGCTGGGTGGCCAGATCAAGATCACCCTGGAGAAGTGCCAGAGAGAGAACGGCTTCATGTGAGGCTAGCACACACACACACACAGATATAAACAGACGTGTGAAGAGACACTCAATTATGCACAAAATATAAATATATACTCCCCTGTCAAACACACACAAATAGTTTCAAGTCTATATGAAGTACGACCATACACAGACACACTCACTGTCACAAAATATGCGAAGTTTATAGAGTCTCATGTATGAAATGTGATCATATAAAAGTATATTTGCCTTGCCTTGAAAGTTGAAGTGTGAAAAAATGATGTTTGTGTTCAGATAAGTTGAAATGTTAAAAGATGAAGTTTGTGTTCAGATACTTCCACAAGGTCCCTGCTGACGCACCCCAGCTGGAGCTTAAGGCCAGCTATGGCCTGGCTGATCCAATCACCTTCGAGCTCCCGCACCTCAGCGACCTGTGCACCCCGGAAGTCTACGCAACATTCGACCTCACCAAGGGGGCTAAAGATGAGAAGGTGAGAGGTGTTCACCTGTTCAGACCTCTGTGATGGGACTGTGTAGTCCAGTCAGGATCAGGGCGATGTGAGATGATCTTCCTCCCTTCAGCCAGGGATGACACCCAGGAGGTGATGATGCAGCTGGTTAACTCAGTGTTTACCAAGGGGGAGATGCCATCATTGTAGCTCTGTGATTGGGATGTTTCTTTTATTGAATATTTATAACATATTATCTGCAGTACTTTGGTGTACTATTTGGTTGAAAGCGTCTCCTGAGTAACTGCAGTGTTTGAGATCCTGAGTGTGTGTGTGTGTCCAGGCCAAACCCAAGGAGGTGGAGGTGAAGCCGGTGAAGGAGCCGGACCTGAAGCCAGAGAAGGACACAGGATGTGTGGTCTCCTAAACACACGCATGTACACACACTCTCACACATATACACACATATATACACACCCTGGCTGCTTTGTCTCCTAAGCATCATGGGAAGGGGACTCTCCGGCAGCCTCTAAAAGCCCCCACAGCCTCTACAAGCCCCCACAGCCTCTACAAGCCCCCACAGCCTCTACAAGCCCCCACAGCCTCTAAAAGCCCCCACAGCCTCTACAAGCCCCCACAGCCTCTACAAGCCCCCACAGCCTCTACAAGCTTCTACAAGCCCCCACAGCCTCTAAAAGCCCCCACAGCCTCTAAAAGCCCCCACAGCCTCTACAAGCCCCCACAGCCTCTACAAGCCCCCACAGCCTCTACAAGCTTCTACAAGCCCCCACAGCCTCTACAAGCCTACCCTACACAGAGTCCATCCCCTTTCCTTGAAAAGTAAACTTCCATAAGAAATGTACTTTTTTATTTTTTACTCATATGAAGTACTGTGTCTGCACTTCCTCTGACCAAGGCCTGATCATTTAAGCTGGATGTTGACTGTACTGTAAGATGGGCCTCACAGGCAGGCTGTAGGGGCCTCACAGGCAGGCTGTAGGGGCCTCACAGGCAGGCTGTAGGGGCCTCACAGGCAGGCTGTAGGGGACAACTTGGATCAGGAGAGGGAAATCAATCAACAATTAACAACAATTCAAGAAAAGGATGCATGGAATCTATTAATACATTTCGTTTGTTTTTATCTGTGGTGTTTTTTGAGGTTGCATGACTATCTATTGCAGTTCATTTTATACATGGTAGATAGTTGTTTTCTATTTTCTATTCAGTTTATAATACATTTAAATATTATTGGCTCTGTTTTGAGGTTGAGGTATTCTTAACTATTGGGACTGTAGGGGATTATAAAAAATGATTTTGTGTTAGAATCTTAATTTATTGTTTTCCTGTATACATAATATATTACTAGTGAACCACTCCAACATTTCTATACAATCTATGGTAGAACAAATAATTTTTTTCTGTATTTAATTTACTAGAAGATCTAAAAACACTCCAACACAAGCCTATTTTACTGCTCTTGTAAAACTCTGTAGCTGGAAAATTGTTTATACTGAAATCTGATGTATTTAAATGAAATCCTCTGTCTAGCTGCAGACTGACACTCAGACAGCATTCCACAGGCACCACTGGGTCATACTGATGGTTTGATCTCCTGTAGGGTATAAACATATTTGAAAACCTTTCTGAAGGAGTTTATGTATTTGTTGTACTTGTTCACACACTTCAGCTGCAGTGCTGCGTGACCCTGCTACCTGTCTGCAGTCAGTTACACTGTTTTTAGCCTTAAGAACTTAACTGTGTTATGTAAAATGAATTAATCTCATGTTGATGATTTATCTATGAATGACAATGATGTACTCATCTTGCAGTGAATGCATTTAAATATCTGTTAATCAGTTACATTTGGTAATAACTGTATAACCATGAATCAAATATGTCTAGGACATATACAAGACAATGCAGTCCTTGACATAATATAGGTTTACCTTCCACGTTATTTGTAAATGTAGCAATGTGCAGAATACTAAAAAATATAACTAGTTGAAATAGGAAAAAAGGCTTGGAGACTAAGATTGATCTTTGTGCCCTTATGTTAAGAGCAAACCATCAATGTGATTTGAGTAATGGGATTCTCACTGAAAAAATTTGGATTTTTAGAGGACCCGTTTTCTTTACTCCTTAATTAAAGCAGCTGTTTATACTATGGTTTGCTGTGTCATCATTACAGTGTACACACAAGCCAACTGTAGCTCTCTCTCATCCAATCATGTCTTGTCTTTGACAATGTGTCTCAATAAAGTTACGACTATGAAACTGGAATCTGCTTTGTGTGATGAGGAACAGGGTCTGAGAAACACCAGTAGAGAGCACAGTGCACTTCACATGACATGACCACATTCTGCACAGTACAGCCGGCCCAACCCTTAGGTCTTGTGTTTGAAGCTCTCAGAAGGAGGCCCAGCCCTCCTTGAGAGTGAAACTGACATTGGTTCTACTCAACAAGAGAACTGAAATGGGTTTCCACCCAAATCAGGTAGGCGTCACCCTTCCAGGAACGTGTTAGACAGGATCATCACAGACATGGTAACTGATGTAGGACACCTGAATTCTGTTTCTTTCAGTACTCTTTAAAGCTTTTCCTTTCGTCTGTCACAGTGCATGTGCTTGTAAGATATATGTTCACTGCAAAAACCTGCTGGGCTGCTAAAGTACCAGGAAAATACATTTGTATGTGTCAAGGATGAACAACAATCTCCAGGAAGTAAGTGCTGTTAAATATGCGTACAACCTGTTGAAAGCAAACATCTCAAATTGTTGTGTGTATCTAGGTCTTTTGTTTCCTGTACCTTAAATGAACAGAGCGAATGTAATCATATATCTGGTCTTTCCCTTAGCAAATACAGGCCATGTGAGGTGTGCTAAGTCTATGATGGCACATGTGTACACACACACACACACACACACACACACACACAGGGCATTAACATTAGCATACTGTGCTGGACATGCCCAGGTTTCAGACAGCTTTTGAGACTGTATATCTCTCAGGGTGTTGACATCCAGGAGACTGAGTTTGGGGGTCCCTCCTTGTCCAAGGAGAGGAGGGTCATCCACTTCTCTAGCGGCGAGACCCTGGAGGAGGAAGGCAGCGAGGAGGAGGACGGAGAGAAGGACCAGCCAGCCTTCACAGAACCTGCAAACACAGTGAGTTCAAGACGTCTCTGGGCTTGGGATGTTTTTCTTTTTTGTTCACCACACCTGGTAGCTGAGATGTAGTTAGTTTACACTGTGCCTGGTTGCTCAGATGTGGTCAGTTTACACTGTGCCTGGTTGCTCAGATGTGGTTAGTTTACACTGTGCCTGGTTGCTCAGATGTGGTTAGTTTACACTGTGCCTGGTTGCTCAGATGTGGTTAGTTTACACTGTGCCTGGTTGCTCAGATGTAGTTACTTTGCGATGTGGCTAAATACAGACCATTCCTTGACTCTGAACACTGAAATACTGTTATAACAATACACTTGTGATCCTGCTGTATATGTATGTCGTTCTGGGTAAGTATTTGACAATGAATAAAATGTGAAATATTTAACAGTGACTGGTTCTATAGGGTCATCATGATGCCCTGTCTGGCAATAACTCTCTCTTTCTTCAAACCGTGTGTTCATTGTAGAGTAAATTCTCCTGGAGGACTGTGGCCAGGAGGTCTCTGCAGAGTAAGTATAATCATGTGATTAAACCACATGTTGTGCAATATCTGTACTGTGGGTGGGTGAAACAAGTGTTGATCTATACTCTTAATTTTATAATTTGCTTTTAGCGTGTGATTTTCTGGGGGGAAAACTGGCTGGTGTACTTGGACTGAACGCAGCCAAGTACCAGTATGCCATAGACGAGTTCTGCCGTGACAGCAAGGTACCTGTCCAAAGCCCTCCATGCTAGCCTGCCTGGTTCTCACACACAACTCCACGCTCACAATTCAACATTAAACACTTAATGGAGGATTAGGATAAGGGGGATCTAGAGTTTCAGATCTCCATGGACAACAACAAATAAAATCATTTTACAATAGATTTTTTACAGCCTATACAAAACAGAATGATTCGGATCTGTAACTGATTAAAACGGTACAGGAATATATTTTCCGCTGTACTTTCTACATGCACTATTTGAATGTCATCACATGTACATGTAACTGAATGAAATTAAAATGTGTAATATAGAAACAATGTGTAGAACTCTAAGGTTTTAACTGTAAGGTATACACAGACAGTCAACTACCACACATTGTAATGGTTATGTCATCATGTCATAGTTAAATAATTTGACAATGATTAGAATAATGAAATAGGAATAGTAATAATGAAGTAATGGAGTCAGGTGGCTGAGCGGTGAGGGAATCGGGCTAGTAATCCGAAGGTTGCCAGTTTGATTCCCGGTCATGCCAACTGACGTTGTGTCCTTGGGCAAGGCACTTCACCCTACTTGCCTCGGGGGAATGTCCCTGTACTTACTGTAAGTCGCTCTGGATAAGAGCGTCTGCTAAATGACTAAATGTAAATGTAAGTAATGAAGGCCCCCTCCTGCTCAGCCTGCAGATCGTAACCCAGACGAGGCCTCGTCTGAGGATGGAAGAGAGAAGGTGCACCTCTCTCCCAGGAACAGTGTTGCATACGGAACAACCGGTTCTCCTGCGTTCCTCGGTCCTCCAGCCCCTCGTGAACATTCTGGACACACAGGTGGAGGATCTGTCAACACGGGGTACCAGGAGGACCATGAACAATGATTAAATTACATTTTGATAAACAGTTGTGCTTGAATGGAGAGATGTGCTGTGCTTTCTCTCTCTCTATCTTTGTCTCTCTCTCTGTCTCTGTCTCAGGACAGAAAACGTCAGTCTTAAACACTTAAAACAATACTTATATGGACATACAGCTGCAAAATGTATATAATAAATCTAAATAAATACTGGCAAAAATAAACTTCTCAGCGAAGCGACAATAACACAATCTGACCACGAAGGGGCGCTGCAACACAAAAAATCCGCGGGATGAAGTGAGGTTAATTTACTGATAGACAGCTGCCGCTCTCTTTTTCTTTTGGAGGAAATGGTAAAATCGGAACAGCGCCAAAAAACCTACCAGAGGCTGTCAGAATATTACATCCGTAGTGGTTTAGCACAACGTTTTATGGATTTTTAGCTAAAGAATCCTCGGTTGCGGGCAATAAGAGGTTAAATATATCGTAGTTCCTTTAAAATATATATTTATTAACTTCCTGAATGCTTTCTTTAAAAATGTTGTATTGTGAGAACATGACATCGACGAGGTGGCCGAGTGGTTAAGGCGATGGACTGCTAATCCATTGTGCTCTGCACGCGTGGGTTCGAATCCCATCCTCGTCGACAATTTTCATTTTTAACTTAGGTAATACTGTAACTGTAACCGTTTAATTTAAAGTACTTTCGATTATATAAAATGATTACATCATAAGGATTTCCTGTATAATGGGTAGACTCAATCAATTTTTTGTATAACTCAATCAATTTTAAGACGCAGTTTATTGATGTAAATATGTTGTGATGAAGTGCAGTAAACCCATGTGTTAAAGAATAATAATAAACTAAGTAAGACAGAGA
The DNA here is from genome assembly GCF_038355195.1 of Osmerus mordax. Taxonomy (NCBI): domain Eukaryota; kingdom Metazoa; phylum Chordata; class Actinopteri; order Osmeriformes; family Osmeridae; genus Osmerus; species Osmerus mordax. The sequence continues at coordinate 944,416 of NC_090057.1, read as the reverse complement.
GACAGAGAGAGAGACATAGAGAGAGACATACAGAGAGAGAGAGACATACAGAGAGAGAGAGACATACAGAGAGAGAGACAGAGAGAGCACAACTCGCAGTTGCGCATACGGATGTATCATAGCCAGCTTGTCCGGTTGTGTCTGAACACCAAACGGATCTGCTCTTCAAGATTTTTGATTTTACAAGCTTTCTAATTGAAGACACTCCTGGGGTATGTTGGCACAGCCTACAACAACGTATCTAGTTGACTAGCTAGCTAACTAACTAAACGTTTGATATGTTCTGACAAAGACAGTAAAACAGCTTGTTGCAGAAGCTAGCTAGCAAGCCAATGTGACCGAGTGCAACCGCTAACAACTACTGTTAGTCAGACATACTGCTACCGTAACCAGCCAGCTATCCTGTCTGTCGCTATCCAGTTAGCCGTATACAACAACATCAACAGTGGAGTAGATCTGCTGACCGTGTGAACAGCTGTTTAGACGGGAAGCCTGGTGTGAACAGATGATGGACCACATACTAGAGCTAGGGTGTTGCCACAGACCATTTAGAGCTTGTGTCGCTACAGATCATAGGATAATAGAGTTCATCTTAAACCTTGAAGTTCAAGTTGAACCAGTAGTTCACGCACTTTACTGAGTTTGGGTGCAATGATAGTACCTATCGCAGTCGGGTCTTATAGAAGACTACAGCCTAGTCTCAGTAGGCTATAGTTAACAACAGCATGTCATTGTTTATCATTTAGAGAAATCGTGTTGTTTATAGTGTAGCTTGCTGGATGTAAATCAAAAGACTTCTGACAGTGATGGACAAGCGGGAGGCTGGCCACGCGTGACCCGTGACTGGTTAAGTCTGAAGCTTGTGACTTCACCGTCATGCTATTAAAACGATCATCTATGGGGTGCTACTCTTAATGCCTCTTTTGATTTAGGCTGTACACCTACTTCACATTTCCTTATACAACATTTCATTGTGGATACCTGAACATTATAAAACTAAAGTTCACCCGCCCCCCCCCCCCCCCCCCCCAAAAAAACAAACCCTTCATTATCTCAGTTCCTTAATCTGATTCGTGTTTTTTTCGAAGCCTCCTTCCTGCAGGTCCGGATGGAGTTCCCGTGGCAGGAGCGCCCCCTGCTTTCCGGGAACGGTAGTGTAGCGCACGTGGACAACAGCAGCTGCTTTAGCAGCACTCAGAGCACTGTTCTTAAGGGGGTCAGCTTCGGGGGCGTGCCTGTGGTGCTGCTCATCGACTTCACTGTCTTTCTGGTGTGTGTGTGTGTGTCTGCGTGTGTGTGTGTGCGCCTGCCCGTCCGTAGCGCACGTGTGCCCAGGGGCTAGCCTTTGGTTGTGTCAAGTGACAGTCAAAATGAAACACTTGTTTTTACACATTTCAAACTGCACACATAGACACACACTCTTTCACGTCCTCAAGACTACACATGTAAATGCATGCTTTGGGATACAGTATATGTTGGTAATTAAACATTGGACATTCATTGAACATACCCATTGAACAAGTCATTGAGTAATAACAAATGTAAGAGTAATGACACCAGTAATGACACAGTAATAACACAGTAATGACACTGTAATAACAGTTATAACGCAGTAATAACACAGTAATAACACTAATAACAGTAATAACGGCAACTTATATTTATTCCACTTAGTACTGCTAGTCTATGTACCCTTAGTATAGTTAGTCCACATATTTAAATTTTAGGTATATGTTTATTGTATGCACCTTCCTGCCAAAGCAAATTCCTTGTCTGTGCAAACTTTCATGGCGAATAAATCCCTTTCTGATTCTGATTCTGAATAACACAGTAATAACAGTAATAACAGTAGAAACAGTAATAACACAGTAATAACAGTAATGACACTGTAATAACACTGTAATAACACTGTAATAACACAGTAATAACAGTAGAAACACAGTAATAACAGTAATAACAGTAATAACACAGTAATAACACAGTAATAACACAGTAATAACACGCTGCAGGTGCTGCTCCTCCTGTTCTCCGCCATCAGGGGGAAGCTGTGGGACTACGGCCGGCTGGCGCTCGTCTCCGACAGCGAAGGGTCAGTCACCTGCTGCTTCTGTTTGACCCCTGACCCCTGCCCTATATGAACTCTGACCCTTGCCTCCTCGCTTTGTGAACGTTGACCCCTGACCCTGCCCTGTGTGATGCAGGTTCAATGAAACGTCCCACCGTCGCTACGGACGCACGCTGTCTAGTGGGGAGGAGCCTGAGCATGAAATGGTGAGGGAGGGGTGATGTCATCATCATCATCATCAGCATCATCATCATCGCTGCAACAGCAGTGCTGTATAACCATCTCATGACTGTAATAACAATATTCCTGTCTCTGTTCTTAGGGGTTCTGCTCCTGGCTGCCGTTCATCATCAGGATGGAGTGAGTGTGTCTTCTTTACTGTCTGCTGTTATGATGATATGGTAATAATGTGTGTTAGACAGTATGTGTTTGTTTATTTAACTGTTGTGTGTGTTTTACACCTTTATTCTGTGTGTGTGTGTGTGTGTGTGTGTGTGCGCAGCGAGGACAAGGTGAAGGCCAGGTGTGGTACAGATGCTGTTCACTACCTGTCCTTCCAGCGTCACCTGATCATCCTGATGGTGCTCATCACCATCACCTCCGTGTCTGTCATCCTGCCTGTCAACATGTCTGGAGACCTTCTGGGTGGGCACACACACACACACCTGGAGACCTGCTGGGTGGGCACACACACACACCCCTGGAGACCTTCTGGGTGGGCACACACACACACACACCTGGAGACCTGCTGGGTGGGCACACACACACACACAGATACACACAGATATACACCTAAACACACATACACACACACACCACATACACGCACATGCATACACTTACATACACCACACATTCACACACACATTCATATACACTCAGCAAGCAAACACACCAAAAATACAAACACACAAGACACACAGGATGTATGTTCCTCACAAACACAACTTAAATACAGAGCAAACATAAACTCAACATCACCCTCTGGAGCACCTGGCAGACTCATCACTATCAACCTCCAGACTCCAGAGTTGCAACAGAGATGTGTGAGGCACAGCATCCCCAAGTACAGAAACAGTGTTTGATCATGCTGTTGCAACACTCTGGAACTTGTGATTTGTCTCGTTTCAGGAAATGACCCCTACAGTTTTGGGAGGACAACAGTTGGTAATCTCCAGAAAGGGTAAGAACACGAGCCTTGTGCAAACAGCAACTTTGGACAAAGAATTAGTTTTGATATCAATGTTGTGGAGATTTATTTTTCTACATTTTACAAACCTTTTCACTGATATAGAGATGTAATTTATGTTTTTCTACTTCTACGATGAAAAAAATATTAAGTTAATAACATGATAACAATGATGTTGATATAGTTATTTAGTGTGTGGTGTTTTGGCCCCTGTGTAAGGAACAAGCTGTTGTGGCTGCACACCGTGTTCGCAGTGCTCTACCTCATCCTGACGGTGGCGCTGCTCAGGAGACACACCTCCCAGATAAAGGGCATGCGCAGAGAGACGGTGCCTTCACCTGCTTCCTGTTTCCTGTTTATCTACATCCTCCTCCTCTGTTTACACGCACGCACTCTCACAAGCACACTCACACACACACACACACACACACACACACACACACACTACAGTTGAGTTTGACCTTGCTCCCTCCCCACTAGGCCAGAACCACTCTGTTTGTGCGTCCCATCCCTAAAGAAGCCAGCGACCAGGACATCCAGACCCACTTCAGGTGAGCCGACCTGACCCACCTCACGCTGCTTCTCAGGGACCAGACACAGACGACTACTATCTCACAACTCTGTGTGATCAGACCTTGATCATGTCTCGGTCTGGTTAGGACGTGTTACCTGAGTGCTATGTAACCAGCCCTATCCTGATCTCTCCTCCCTTTCTCTCCTCCCTTTCTCTCCTCCCTTTCTCTCCTCCCTTTCTCTCCTCCCTTTCTCTCCTCCCTTTCTCTCCTCCCTTTCTCTCCTCCCTTTCTCTCCAGTGAGGCCTACCCCACATGCCAAGTGGCTGATGTACATCTGAGCTACGACGTGGCCAAACTCATGCACCTCGACAAGGAGAGGTGGGGTTGGTGGTGTGGGGCTGGTGGTGTTTATACAGGACCAGGAGAGGTGGGGCTGGTGGTGTTTATACAGGACTAGGAGAGGTGGGGCTGGTGGTGTTTATACAGGACTAGGAGAGGTGGGGCTGGTGGTGTTTATACAGGACTAGGAGAGGTGGGGCTGGTGGTGTTTATACAGGACTAGGAGAGGTGGGGCTGGTGGTGTTTATACAGGACCAGGAGAGGACTGCTTTTAACCAGACTTATGATTCACAAAGAAATCTGTTCTGAACGAGACCTACAATGAAGCATGTGGGAATGCTGTTATGATGTTTCATCTCCTAGGAAACGAGCAGAGAAGAACCTGCGTTACTACGAGCATGAGCTGGAGCGCCGGGGGAGGAGGGAGGTGATCAACCCCCGTCTGTGTGGTCTGCTCTGCTGCTGCACCACCCGCCACTGTGAGGAGGTGAGGCGGACTGAACCACTGGAGACGGGACACGGGGGGGGGGGGGGGGGGGGGGGGGGGGGGGCTGGACCTCAGGACTGAGCAGGGATGACTGTGAGACTGACCTGGACAGTCCCTAATAGATGCTGTTGACTGAGAAATGTAGATGTTGTGTAGATGTGGGAAACATTCTGCTCTCTGGTTTAGTTTAGTTTTCTAGAAATTAGTTCCTTCCAAGGACATTGACAAGTTTTGATTTGTGTGTTTTTGTAAAGTTTTGACATGTGTGTGCTTGTATGTATGTATGTATGTATGTGTGTGTGTGTGTGTGTGTATGTGTGTGTGTGTGTGTGTGTGTGTGAGGGAGCAGGTGGATGCTATAGACTTCTACAGCCAGCAGCAGGCCAGCCTGCAGGAGCAGGTGCAGACCGAGAGAGAGCTGGTCCCACAGCGCCCCCTAGGGATGGCCTTCGTCACCCTGCAGTCTGAGGCCATGGCCACATAGTGAGTCTGCTCTAACCCTGCATTACACACCTGGTAGTTAATGTAACCTTATAGGTATAAAAAAATTCTAACAAAAGGGTTTATTTTGTAGTTTGACCACTAGAAAGGTGTAATTTTCAAGATTGCGTCCAAGATGGGCTGGAAGCCCTTAAAATATCCTAACTCCTTCATTATTTGACCTAGCCAAGTAATCTTGGTGTTTTCTGGGTCTATCAATCCATTGGACTTTTCTAAATTGCACTGACATGATTACATACTTAAGGAATACATGATTTTGTGAGATTACTGTAAGGTTTTATCTTTGTTTGGGGTGAACCAGAGATGTAAAGGATTTAGCCTATGTCATGTAACTCCTACTCGGTATGTGTTTTTTGCTAAAACATAGACTTGACATTCAATGTAAAAGTTAACTCTGAATTAGCCCGAACAGAGGCCTGTGTGTGAACCCTCTAAAATGGTCACTCATTTCAATTTGAATAAGCTAATACATGCATCCTAGATGTTTTTGAGTATATAGGTGACATTATACTAAACCCAACAAAACTAAATTCACAATTTTCAGCAATTCAGAAGATGGTGGAAGACAATACTGATATTTGATATTGCTTGCCTCATTGAAATGTTGTTGCCAGCACAGTGTATATCATTTTGCTCAAACAAAATTAATCCTTGAGTACGTAAACCACCCCGCCCCCCCCACACCTCCTCCCTGGGAACAGTCATTTTCCCGCAGTCTTGCAACAGGAGGGGCTCCACCATCAAAGTTGCCCAAGATCGTTTGGCAAAACGATATGAGAAAGGAGAAATATGCAATTACTTAAGGGAAATGGTACTTACTTTCGCATAAATATGCTTGTAACCAATTGCTTTAATATATAATCGTACTTGTAATCACTTATCTATCATGCAAATATGCTCATTAGAATATTGAAAATGTCCAAAACATGTATCGGGTACCAGTATTCCTGGTCTAGGAGGAATACAAATGAGTAATGGTCATTTTAAGGACCTGACGGACGCCATTTTGAAAATGGGGCCTTTCTTGTAGTCAAACTTTGGTAAACTTTTAGGATGTTTACATCTGATACTACTGTAAACCACTGAGAAACCTTTTGTTCGATTTTTTTGGGGGTCAATCCATATCTGCCAGATAGTGTGCTTACCTGACCTGCCTCTGTTGAAGTGGGATTTAGTGATGACTGGTTCAGTGTTGCTGCCAGGCCTAGTGGGCGGGGCCCACAGTGATTGACAGCTGTCACTCATCTTGCAGCATCCTGAGAGACTTCAACGCGCTGGCCTGTGGGGGCGAGGCCAGTGACGGGTCAGTCAGGTGTGTGTGTGGATGGGAGCCCCAGCCCTCGTCTGTCAGCCCGGCCCTGAAGGTGTGTGTGTGTGTGTGTGTGTGTGTGTATGTGTGTGTGTAGGTAGATGCTGTAAAGTACTACAGAAATGTGTGTGTGAATGCCAGTAGAGTGTTCCAGTAACGTGTGTGTGTGTGTGTGTGCAGGTGAAGCAGTGGAGAGTGCAGTATGCCCCGAACCCCAGGAACGTCTACTGGTGAGAGAACCCTGTCAGACGCTACAGTCAGTCTCCTTACGTCTCATACCAGTCATGTGTTTAGAGGAAGGTGAGCACAAGGATAACTGAGGTGTAACTGAGAACGACACGTTTAACTATTCTTCTTGTCCTCCTCCTTTCTTCCTGTTCTTCTCCTTCTCTTCCTTCCCTCCCCCCACCCCCTCTTCCCCTCCCCCCCTCCTCCCCTCCCCCCTCCCCCCCTCCCCCCCTCCTCCCCCTCCAGGGAGAACTTGTCAGTCCAGGGGATCTGCTGGTGGCTGCGAGTGCTGCTGCTGAATCTCTTCCTGCTGGTTCTCCTCACCTTCCTCACCACCCCCTCCATCATCATCAGCACCATGGACAAGTTCAACGTCACCAAGCCCATCTACTACCTCAACGTGAGAACGAGAGCACATACACTTACACACACACACACACACACACTACTAGGTATGTTTGTGTCCATGTTGTTCATTGTTCGGTCAGGTAGATGTTTTGTCACTGACCTGCCTAGTGGACATAGCCTTAAGAGCCTCCTGTGTGTGTGTGTGTATATATGGATGTGTGTATATATGTGTGTGTGTGTGTATATGTGTGTGTGTGTGTGTGTGTGTGTATATGTGTGTGTGTGTGTGTGTGCAGAGTGCTGTGGTCAGTCAGTTCTTCCCCACTCTGCTGCTGTGGTCCTTTTCTTCTCTGCTGCCCACTGTCGTCTACTACTCTACCCTGGGAGAGGCTCACTGGAGCAGGTACACACACACACACACACACACACACTTTCTCACACACACCACGACACACACCTAACAGTTCCTGTCCTGTGTGTGTGTGTGTAGGTCCAGTGAGCAGTTGAGCATGATGCACAAGCTGTACATCTTCCTACTGTTCATGGTTCTGATCCTGCCTTCCCTCGGACTCACCAGGTCAATAACAACAACATCCACAACACTCATCAATAACAACAACATCCACAACACTCATCAATAACAACAACATCCACAACACTCATCAATGGGGAGTCAGGTGGCTGAGCGGTTAGGGAAGCGGGCTAGTAATCAGAAGGTTGCCAGTTCGATTCCTGGCCGTGCAAAAAAAAAAAAATGACATTGTGTCCTTGGGCAAGGCACTTCACCCTACTTGCCTCAGGGGGAATGTCCCTGTACTTACTGTAAGTCACTCTGGATAAGAGTGCTAAATGACTAAATGTAAATAACAACAACATCCACAACAACAGCGCCCATCACCAACTTGTCTGTGTATCAGCCACCATGCTATTTCATTAGACATACCGGTCATCATCACAAAATGGCATGGTAAAATGCATGGTTACAAACCTGAAACTAGTGTTAGAAGTCACAGAACTATCCATATTCTTCCAACAGATTTATCTACCCCTGTTTTATCTGTTAATACCCCACAGATGAAACTGGCCCTTCTAAATGTTAGATCACTATAAAAACAAAACATTTCTAGTTAATCATCTGGTCAAACAACAACTTAGACTGTAACAGCTTGTCTTTCTGTCAGTCTGCTGTTCCTCATAGATAACCTTGTTGACCTCAGCAGGGGAAATAACCGTTAATAAGCAGAATTCTGAAGGTGTCTCTGAAAATGACACATGGTATGGCATGTTGTTGTGTCATGGAAGGTACGTAACGTGATGTTTTCTCTCCCTGCACAGTCTGGCTGTGTTCTTCCGCTGGCTGTTTGATAAGGAGTTCCTGTTAGACGGCAAGCTGAGGTTTGAGTAAGTATTCCTGTTCTCTGACTGTTCCACCTGCAGTCTTCCTGTTCTCTGACTGTTCCACCTGCAGTATTCCTGTTCTCTGACTGTTCCACCTGCAGTATTCCTGTTCTCTGACTGTTCCGCCTGCAGTCTTCCTGTTCTCTGACTGTTCCACCTGCAGTCTTCCTGTTTTAAACACGCATTACTGACTGTGCTGTATGCTTCAGCGCTTCTCTCTCTCCCCCCAGGTGTGTGTTCCTACCTGACCAGGGGGCGTTCTTTGTCAATTATGTCATAGCAGCCGGCTTGGTGGGCTCTGGCATGGAGCTTCTCCGGTTGCCAGGGTTACTGCTGTACACCATCCGCATGATGTTGGCCCGCTCCGCCGCCGAGAGGAAGTACGTCACCCAGGTGAGTCCTGGTTGCCAAGGTTACGCACGTCACCATGTTGCCATGGTTATCCATCCCAGCGTGTCATGGCTGCAGAAGTGACCCTTGACCCCGTGTGTGTGGTGTCTGCAGAACCAGGCGTATGAGTGTGAGTACGGGTCCATGTATGGCTGGACTCTGTGTGTGTTCACCGTCATCATGGCCTACAGCATCGTCTGCCCTGTCATCGTGCCCTTTGGTGAGTACACACACACACACACAGACACATATACACAAACTCACATACACACACACTCACTCAGACACTGCAACTCCCACAGAAATCCAAACACACCTCACACACACACATATACACACTCACACCACACACACAGTCTTCCACTCTTCTTCCAGCTGTTTGGTTCCTACTCATCCAATCCCCCCCCCTCCCCCCAGGTCTGTTGTACCTGCTGCTGAGACACCTGGTGGATAAACACAACATGTACTATGCCTTCCTACCTGCTCGCCTGGATCGGCAGGTGCACCTGGGAGCTGTCAATCAAGCTCTGGCCGCACCCATCATTTGCCTCATCTGGCTGTACTTCTTCTCTGTCCTCCGGACAGGTACACACACAGATACACACACACACAGATACACACACACACAGATACACACACACACAGATACACGTCCGTATAAGCACACATACTGTATATACACACGTACTGTATATAGACACACACACATTCACATTCGTACAGATACTGTATCCATACACATTTACATTTACATTTAGTCATTTAGCAGACACTCTTATCCAGAGCGACTTACAGTAAGTACAGGGACATTCCCCCGAGGCAAGTAGGGTGAAGTGCCTTGCCCAAGGACACAACATCATTTTGCTCGGCCGGGAATCGAACCAGCGACCTTCTGATTACTAGCCCGATTCTTTAACCGCTCAGCCACCTGACTCCCCCTAGCTGGCCATACATGGCATGTATTTAAATTGACATGTATGTAGCTGTACATAGCCACACATGGCATGTATTTAAATTTACATGTATGTAGCTGTACATAAGCAGATTTAGTTAAACAGTTTTGTGTGTGTGTGTGTCAGGTTTCATGGCTGACACCTCTCTCTTCACTCTGGTGGTCATGTGCATCACCATCTTCATCTGCATCAGCTACACCTGCTTTGGACACTTCAAATACCTCAGCCCACACAACTACGTGGTGAGTGTGTGTGTGTCTGTGTGTGTCTGTGTGTCTGTGTGTGTGTGTCTGTGTGTGTGTTCTACCTCCCCCAACACCCTTCTTAATGCTCCCCTCTGCCTGCCTGTGTGTGTATCTGTGTGTGCAGGTAAAGGAGGAGGAGGATGCTGAAGGACTGCAGGAGAACAGCACGGTCAGTACTGAACACACACACCTTGACCTGTGTGTGAGAGTGAGAGTGAGCGAGCGAGTCAGGGAGCGAGGGAGGGCTTGTGTGTGTGGTAACCAAGATATACAACAGCCTTTGTTCCTGCACACGCTCACTTTTTCAGTCCTCCTGTCTGCAGCCCTACCTTCCCAGAGTCCTTTACAACACGCCCGCATCACCAGAGGGGGGGAAATCCTACCTATCGTATGGCTCGACCGAAGGAAGCCCCTCCCACACCAGCCCATTGGACGACAATCCCCTGGAGTCATAGAGGATTGGTTCTTCTGAACCAGCCAGGTCCACGCAGCCAATCTGGAACACACCCCAACATCTCCAACTGTAGGAGACACTGGGAACCAATCAGCAGGCCACATTCCACACCTCACCCTAGCTAGCCACCCTCCAGCCCCCCTCACCCTAGCTAGCCACCCTCCAGCCCCCCTCACCCTAGCTAGCCACCCTCCAGCCCCCCTCACCCTAGCTAGCCACCCTCCAGCCCCCCTCACCCTAGCTAGCCACCCTCCAGCCCCCCTCACCCTAGCTAGCCACCCTCCAGCCCCCCTCACCCTAGCTAGCCACCCTCCAGCCCCCCTCACCCTAGCTAGCCACCCTCCAGTCCCCCTTCACCCTAGCTAGCCACCCTCCAGCCCCCATCACCCTAGCTAGCCACCCTCCAGCCCCCCTCGCCCTAGCTAGCCACCCTCCAGCCCCCCTCGCCCTAGCTAGCCACCCTCCAGCCCCCCTCGCCCTAGCTAGCCACCCTCCAGCCCCCCTCGCCCTAGCTAGCCACCCTCCAGCCCCCCTCACCTTAGCTACCCACCCTTCATCCCCCTCACCTTAGCTACCCACCCTTCATCCCCCTCGCCCTAGCTATCCACCCTCCAGCCCTCTTCCAGAAACCTTAGCAGAATAAAGCGAACAGAAATCTAGGTGCCTTAGCCATAGATCAATCATGCAGTATTGACATATCTATTATCTCACATGCTTTTACCGGGTCTCACTGCCGACTCTTTCTTTGCCTCAAGTGCCCTCTTAAACTACTGGTATGCCCAAAGACCTTCAGCGATAACTGTCCAAACCTAGACGACCTTCTGACCCCTGGAGACCCAGAGACTGGGACGCACTGGTGGTCATGGTTACTGCAGCACCACTGGTGGTCATGGTTACCGCAGCACCACTGATGGTCATGGTTACTGCAACACCACAAACGTTCATGAACAACTGCACATTCCTGTTTGTACTGTACACAGTCTAGTCATGCTCAGAGGGAGATGTCTTACCAACAGATGGCAGGATTGTACCATGGATGTTTGTATGTTTTATAGAACTGCTGCTCTATGCCACCAAGACTTTCAAAGGTAATATTTGCAAAACACCAAAAGTATTGAAACGTCTTGAGTCAGGGCTATTGCAAGGCGAGTTCATGTATTTACATGTGAATGTGAGGATACATTCGTTTAACTGTTTTTCATAAGTGATGGGTCAAAACATTTTTTTAAGTGCTTTCCAAAGTGGTTGTGCTAAATTAAATTCTAGTGTGGACAGTTCTTTTTACAACGTTTGTTTAAATGTTGATTAATATGTCCAATAGATAAAGTTGAATATTTATATATGTAACTATGGGAACTGGAACTATACTTTTTATACTTTTCATGTTTTTCCTTTATGAAGTTTAATTTTAAACTAATTGTAAATCAGTTTAAATTTGAATAGTTGTTCAGGCTTACAGAGCATGGCAGTGGACAGGCCTGCAGATGAACTGGTAGTGCTGTTGTCCTCTTCTCATGTTGCTAATAAAAATTTGAGATTGATTTGGAATTAGTCCTCAACAAGCCTCATCAGCCCCCTCATTACTTTTTTTACTTTTACCTTGAAATTGAAACTTCACAGCACCAAAACCATCATCTTTACCACAACAGAACCATCATCTTTACCACAACAGAACTGTCATCACCACAATTGAAGTATACCCTGAACTGGGAGGCTTTAAAGTGAGAGTGGGAAGAGGCTGATGAAATAAGATAACTGTCTCTCTTTCTCACCTCTCCTCACCCCTCATCTCCTCCTCCATCCTGATGGGATTACTGTTTATGTGTGAGGAAAGAAAGGAAGATGAGACTGGCTCAGAGTATTTAGACTCGGCCGATGTCTGGTGAGTTAGATCAGGTGCCAGATGAAGGCTGATCGCTTGTCTGGGCTACCATCCATAGACTGCATTAAGGCATTTATCCTCTGCTAGATGTGGGTGAGTGTGTGTATGCATGTGTGTGTATGCATGTGTGTGTATGTGTGTGTGTCAAGAACCCATTGAACCCGGGGCTCTCACATTATTGCCATTTTGTCATTTTGTGCTTCATCAAACCATCAACACAATTTTATAATCTTTCTTTTTATGAGCACTGAACTTACAAGAGCCTGTGTGAGTTAGGTGTACGTGTAGGTGTGTGTAAATGTGTGTGTAAGCGCGCAAGTTAGGTGTGTGTGTGTAAGTGCATGTGTGTGTATCGGATGGTAAACTCTGCTAGACTCCGTTGGGTGTCACTGTTCCTCCATGTCACCACCATGATCGATGGAGCTCACCTCTGACCCTGCAGATTTGTATACAAACTCAGTAGCAGCCAATCACATCATCGCGTGGGCCGCTGCCAGCCAATGGGACGCCTCTCAGGGATCGTACTCCGCTGAGTTCCCACCTTTTGTCCCTCCGGATTAGTTCCTTGGCAACGGTGGTCGCTGGGGAGGTGAGTTTCCCAGAGAAGTAACCATACACACACACATTTACCCCCTCGGTCATCTGGGGATCACACACATCCTCGGACTTGAAAACGTCCACATTACGAGCCAAGATGGTGAGGTTGATTAATGAGGGTGGCATAAACAGGTGTGAGTGAGGGAGTGTGTGTGTGAGGTAAGACCCAAAGGTCACTCTGTATATCTGGTTCCAGAGCAGTGTGTGTGTGTGTGTCTCCTCCCCTCCTCCTCCCCGCATCAATAGCATGAGATTCCCCACAGAGACCCTGATGGTAGACTGTTTCTCACACACTCACACACACACACACTCACACACTCACACACACACACACTCACACACACACACACACAAGGCATTAGGTTGTTAACGTGTGGCTTCCAGCCGAAGGCAGGCTTGGGAAGTCAGAGCAGGTACTGGTGGCCTTCCCTACTGGTCCAGTCAGGTACCGTTGGCCTTCCCTGCTGGTCCAGTCAGGTACCGTTGGCATTCCCTGCTGGTCCAGTCAGGTACCGTTGGCATTCCCTGCTGGTCCAGAGTCCAGAGTTATGAGACTCATCTAAAGGCAGCAGGGGTGAGAGGGGGTGGGCAGAGCTGTGCTTAAATCGGTGGTTAGGATTGGGGATGGATGAAGTTACTTGCTACTAAACAAACATGCTGTAGCTTAGTGGTTGAATGTTGAGTGTGCTGGTCATGTAAGAGCTTGTGTCCTGGTTTCAGACAGTGTCCTCCTGTGCTGTACTAGTCAGCTCTCAGGGGAAACGGAGAGTGAGAAAATGGTCAGTCTTTGACGCAAAACCCACGATCATCCTTTTCATACACAGTTACAATAATCTCTTTTCCATGTTTTGTACTTCCTGCCTGCCCCCTTCCTCCGTCATTCTTCTATCCCTCTCATCACCCCCCTCCCCCAGGTTCATCCTCTCTTCCGTTCCATCTCGTGTCATGCTGTAGTTCCATCTCGTGTCATGCTGTAGTTCAGGGATCAGAGCATCCTGTCAGCTGTGCACAGGGATTACTGTCTCTGTCACACTCTCTCTCTCTCTCTCTTTCTTTCTTCCCTCCCTCCCTCCCTCCCTCCCTCCCTCCCTCCCTCGCTCCCTCGCTCCCTCCCTCCCTCCCTCCCTCCCTCCCTCTCTCCCTCCCTCCCTCCCTCCCTCCCTCCCTCCCTCCCTCCCTCCCTCCCTCCCTCCCTCCCTCCCTCCCTCCCTCCCTCCCCCTCCTTCCCTCCCTCCTTCCCTCCCTCCCTCCCTCCCTCCCCCTCCTTCCCTCCCTGCTTCCCTCCCTCCTTCCCTCCCTCCCTCCCCTTCCATCTTTCTCTACCGCTCTCTCTCTCAACACTACCATCCTCTCCTCCCCAGACTCATTTATCTTATCCTCTCTTTGTTCCATTTCATGAGATTTCTTAATAAAAACTATATATAATTTTTTTGATATATGTTTATAAAAACATCCAACGCATTTTCTTAAACATGTAACTTTTTGTAAGTAATTTGAATATGTTGTAGCTAATAGTTTGGTTTGCTCAACAACAAAAACTCCCAGATCAGTGCGCGCTCTGCGTTGCTGTGGCAACACGCGTAACTTGGATATTTGTTTTCCCTAGCAACCGGACTGCTTACTACAGCTAATCTCACACCTAGCAATTTTTGCCGTTTAGACTTCTGACATTTCCTATTTTTACGTATATTTTGCCAATTAAAGTCACGTATTGACTCGTAAAATGGATTCCAACACGCTATACTATTCATTGGACCTCGTTTCTGGTACTGGGTTGACTTTGAGCAGTGAGCAAAGAGCGGCCCTGCATACTTCCCTGGTGATCCTGAAGAAAAACTACAAATTCAACCGTGTCCTGCTTTGGGGCAAGATTTTGGGCATAAAGGGCGACTATTTCATAGCACAAGGAGTTAAAGATGATGAAATGCGTGACAAAAATATCCTCTACAGGTAAGCGGTATTACTAAAACAAGTATCTAATATATATGACATCTACTGATTGTTCTGTGTCAAAAGAAGCTAACAACGTTACAGTACTAGCTATATAGCTAGTCTAACTAGCTTGCACACTATCTAATTCACCTACAATCATGATTGAATTTCAATTCAATTCTGGGGTCACCTGTGTGAAAGTGTGTTCCCTCCTCTCTAGTTTTAACTGTGTAGACTGGCACCTGCTTCCACCTACCACCGAGGACATGCTGGCGGAGGTGTCGGCGGCAGCGAAGGGCCGTTTCGTGGGCGACCCGTCCCATGAATATGAGCATACAGAGACCCGCAGGCAGGGCGAGGGTGACGAGGCTGTAGAGGAGGAAGTCTCGGTACGGGTGAGCGTGATGAGCTGTTGTTGAAAGGTCACGTAAATGTTGATACAACGGTGTTTTACTTAGCGGTCGTGATTAACGGCCGTGTAATGGACTCGGTTGCGTGTTAGTCGTGACTCAGTGGAGGCTGTTTGTGGTTGCGCAGATCAAGGTGAAGGAGGAAGTGAGGCTGGCAGCCACGGTCCACACCATCGATACGGAAGTTTCCGTGGTTCCACGAGGAGCCTTTATCCGGAGTCCCCACGGCCTGGTTCAGACCAACCGCAGCTTTGAAGGTCCGCCTACGTGACACATCCACTCTGTGTGTTTCCGGTCAAGTGTGTGGTCCCTGGAGAGTTAAAAAACAGCATGTTACTGCTTGGAAATGTACCAGACAACACGTGTGTGTGTAGACAGTGAAATGTGTGTATGTACATGTGTGTATAGACAGTGTAAATGAGCATGTGGATGTGTGTGTGTATCGTAACTGTGTGTAGACTGTGTATGTAGATGAGTGTGTGCGTGTAGATGTGTGTAGCCTGTGTGTGTGTGTGTGTGTCGCAGGTCTGTCGTTCTCTGAGGCGGACAAGCTGAGAAACTTCCTCCACTTCACGGAGCCCCGGAGTCTGAAGCAGAAGTCCATCCTAGAGACTGCTGAGCAGGACCCCTCCATAGACTTCCTGGACCCCCTGAGCAGCGATGTCCCCAAAGGTACTCACCCCACTGGAGGACCCCAGACAGACTCACCCCACTGGAGGACCCCAGACAGACTCACCCCACTGGAGGACCCCAGACAGACTCACCACCCAAACCTCCCCATGATAAAACATGTTTTACATTCTGGTAAAAGTAGGGGGTCGGACCACTGACACCTGAAGCAGGGGGCAGGTAACAGTGAAGACATGCTGTTTCACTGAGTCTGTTCAGGCAGCACGATAGCTGGTGTCTGAGCTTGGCTGAACAGTGATCTACTCCAGATGGAACAGATTCCAGAGTATGATGGAGAAAGCTACGCATGTTTAAACTGTCCGTCAGTGATTAATATTTTTTGGGGAAATGTAATGTCGAGGTAAGAGATATAGCCCGGCTACTGACATCTCGTCCCTGCATTTCTAAATGACAGTATTACTGTCATGGTTTACTACACAGGGAAACCACAGGCCTAGTGTGATGGTGAGAAAGATATTCCAACCTGAGGAAACCTCCTAATCAGTGTTTCCCCTACCATTATATTAGGGGCACCCCCCACCTCCCTGGAAGGTCAAGTTATTTTTTATCTATAGCGCCCGATCACAAAATAAGTCATTTAAGGTTACCTTTCCTATAAAACAGGTCTATAGATTGCTCTTTTATTAAACAAAGTAAATGGGCTTATTTTATTTATCTTATTTACACTTATTTTAAACCTAGGGGAAACACTGTCCTAATGTTTTGAGGTTGTTCAGCTGGATTCACACTAGCAAACGATACGCGTGCATGTGTATATAACCATCTGACCAAAACACTTCGTAGTTGTCAACAAAAGACTACTTAATGTAGTCCATTTGTGAAACCTTGCCAGACCATTCAACACACAGCCTTGTGTGACAGGGCAGAAGTCACAATCATTAAGAGCTTCACTACATCTATGAACTCAACAAAGAAGCAGAAACTGAGTCTGTGCTTCCAGGAATGTGGAGGATGTCACATCACAGACAGTTTATCTAGAACATTTCTTGGGCACAAATCATGTTTGATAGTTTGAGGGTGGAAAAGAACCAAGCCTCAGAAAATAAACAGTCTGCAGGTCATTGAAAATAGCCAAAGCTCACAGACGACCATCTGGATCACTGAGGTGAAGATTCATCGAAGCTGTTTAGCCGAACGCCCTGATACACTTTTAGAAATGACTTCCAGAGAGAGGTGGTGAGGCTCAGTGTGCCTTGAATGTTTTGGTTCTGGATCTTGCTCTCTCGGCATTAACACGGTGTTCTCCAGCCCTGGGTGCCAGCCAACACAACAGCTGCAGGCTGGGTGGCCCACCTTGATCTGCAACTCACATTAGGACAAGTACACAAGTTACATACACAGTAATACAGGACAGCTCCATTCTAACCCTCATGGTAATACAGGACAGTTCCATTCTAACCCTCATGGTAATACAGGACAGTTCCATTCTAACCCTCATGGTAATACAGGACAGCTCCATTCTAACCCTAACCCTCGTACAGGACCAGCTGTGTGCAGCTACATGCTCCACAGAGAGATCGGGTGTGGTGGACAAGGAGTCTGGAAGCAATAAAATATACAGACAATATGGAACTGTTTGTGTGAGAGATGATGCCAAGTCATGAAAACATGGATGTGCTATATGTCTGCTGTGTGTGTGACTGTACTGTATGTGTATAGGGTCTGTGTACGTATAATACTGTGTGTGTGTGTGTAGGGTCCTGGAGCCTGCAGTTTGAGCGGGGCAGCAGTGTGTGTGTGGTGCGTAGCCTGCTGTGGCTTGGCCTGACCGGCTACCACGTCCCCAACACGCCCCAGCATGGCTACATCTACATGGGCGACGGACTCAAGAACATGGACCTGCCCTTCATGCTGTAGACCAGGGGAACATGGACCTGCTCTTCATGCTGTAGACCAGGGGAACATGGACCTGCCCTTCATGCTGTAGACCAGGGGAACATGGACCTGCTCTTCATGCTGTAGACCAGGGGAACATGGACCTGCCCTTCATGCTGTAGACCAGGGGAACATGGACCTGCCCTTCATGCTGTAGACCAGGGGAACATGGACCTGCCCTTCATGCTGTAGACCAGGGGAACATGAACCTGCCCTTCATGCTGTAGACCAGGGGAACATGGACCTGACTTCACTCTAACTCTCTACACACATACACAGGACTTAACCTTACCCTCAACTCTACACAAGCTCATCTCACAAAAAAAAAACTTTTAGTTGTATTTATGCAAAATATGTTTTCCCAGTTGTTGAAGTACAAAATAAACATGAAAAAAAGTGGATAGTTGCTGTTGTGACTTACTTCCATATGCCAAGTTGGAAGTTCTCTCTCACACACACACACAGTAAACAGAGAAGATGGAGTAAACGGATACGTTTTATTTGCACATCTGGGTTGATGTTACGTATACACGCTCATACACGCTCCACATCCCACCTACATCGAAGCTGTGAGACGGACTGGCTTCCAGAAGGCTGTCGCAGAGTTAAGAGTTAATGTTCTGGGCATCTTCAAATAGAAGCAGAAACATTAACTAGTCTGGCTGTTTGAGGGTGTGGAGATGACCTTTGACTCGACAATATATCAATACCAGAACAGCTGCACTCCAATGGAGTCTCCTGAAAGTTCAACGGACCAATCCAAAACGAGAGGGCCATTCTTGGAGACAGGCATGGGGTCAGTGTTTGAGGTACAGGGGTCAGGGCCAGTGTCAGGGGTCAAGGTTGGAGGTCAGGGCCAGTGTCAGGGGTCAAGGTTGGAGGTCAGGGCCAGTGTCAGGTTGGAGGTCAGGGCCAGTGTCAGGGGTCAAGGTTGGAGGTCAGGGGTAAAGGTTGGAGGTCAGGGCTCGGGTCAGTGTTGTAGGTACAGCGGTCAGTGTTTGAGGTACAGGGGCTTCTTGCCATAGCGTATGTTGTCAGAAAGAGCAACATGGCCGACAGAAACTCTTTTCTTGCACCACTTCAGACCAGACCGGTAGATGGGCTTCACAGAGTCCACCGACCAGCGCGTCAGGTACCTGCACAACAACAACACAGGGTGGGCTGTCAGGAGGGGGAACCACTGCTCTGAAAACACCCAGGCCAGCTCCACAGCTGGGTTATACTCTCATCGTCAGGTGACCGTATAACTGCATGAACATGCCATATGTGAAGGGAGGTACTAAATCAGAATTCTTTCAATTCAATGATGTGCACACACACGCATGTACACGTGCACACACACGTGCACATACCTGTTGAGCTGGGGCTTGGGCCTCTTTGGAACATGGCCCTCGGGTAGTTTGGGCTTGTGGTCAGGGAGGAGACCTGGAAGACAGCTGGGCCTTTAGAACGCTGTGGGAGTGAGGTCATCTCACTTCCTGTCTAACAAAACATCTCATGCACAAGCTAACTTGCCCCACACACACCCACACAAACACAGGTTAATCTGCCACACACACACAGGCTAACCTGCCACACACAGGCTGATCTGCCACACACACAGGCTAACCTGCTACACACACACCTGCTCTGAAGGCCATCTGGACGCAGGCAGAGATCTTGCGGTGCTCGTCAGCACAGAGGCCTGTGATTCGTCGAGGCAGCATTCCTCCGTCCGAACGGATGAACTGACTGAGCAGGAGAACGTCCTGGAGGAACCAGACCAGAATATCACTAACCCTGTACCACTGACCCTACTGAGCCTGATTCAATACTAACACACAATAACCCTGGTTCTGGACTGTATATATATATATTCATATATATGGAATGTATTTTTTCCCCATATTTCCCTGGTCCAAATATCAAAACGTCCCCTTAGCTATGATTGAACTGGTTCTGGTTATGTGCGTAAGCCATCAGCATTTAGATTACAAGTCATGAACAGATTCATAACTGAAACTGGCCCATGTAATGGCTGTGTGCCGTCGCTGTGCCAGTGAGGGTGCCGTCGCTGTGCCAGTGAGGGTGCCGTCGCTGTGCCAGTGAGGGTGCCGTCGCTGTGCCAGTGAGGGTGCCGTCGCTGTGCCAGTGAGGGTGCCGTCGCTGTGCCAGTGGTGCAGCCTTACCGTGTAGTTGTACTTGTTCTGCAGGTTCCAGCGGTACATGGGACACTTAGCTGTGGAGTTGGGGGGCTGCAGATCTGCGGGCGACTCCACCATCACCCCCTCAATCTGAGCTCGCAGAGGGAGAAGCTTGAGTTAGGGTACCACACATCCACAACCACACAGAATAATAATAATATGTATTATTTAGCAGGCCAAAGAATTTAGCATAAACAAACATATTTTAAGTATATGTTTGCAGTATTGTATGCATACTGGTAAATAATTAAAAGTGTACCAAAAAGTGTTCACAAGTATGCCGGTTCAGATGAAAAACTAACTTGAACCATAAAATTATGCTAGATGAAATGACCGACCAAATTCAAGAACTTACGATTGTCGTTTTGCCGTCTTGCTTTTCCACCACTGTTGACACACAAAACAGTTGAATCTTAAATTCTCAAACTAGAGGATTAGATAACTATGTTCAAGTGTTGGAATAGTAATTGTCTCACACAGAACCCCAGGTAGCCAGGTAGCTAACTAGCCTCGTAACAAACATTACATTACTAGCTAGCTACAGTAGCTTATTTGTCGATGTAGCCTAATAGATAGACGCATCAAGCGTGTCTTGTGGGCTCATTACCGTAAAACAAACGCGAACAGGCATATGACAATCATTCATTTCATGTTTATGACATCAAGGCTAGCTTTGGCTTAGTTAACTGGTAGCTAGCTAGCAATCGTGAATGCATACTGCATTGCTACTCGTCATTAGCCGGCGGTTAGCAAAGGATGCGATACTCACCCTCCCGGATTCCTCTTGTCTGAATATTTACAAAAGCTGGAAGTTGGGGAAAAATATTAATCCTCTTCAGAACATTTACACTGCCTCTGCTCGCAACACCTTTAACACCAGATAACGAAATCCAGATAGACCCTAACACACTGCGCGCCGCCATGTTGGAATTTTGACCTTCTGTCAGTTCCTGGTGCTCTAGGGCATTTCCGGTGTAACAGCGACGCCCTCGGTCTCTGCACAAACTGACCAGTGACTTCCAGGCGGAGAGAGTTGAAAGAATTGAACGAACATCGACAAAATAAATATAAATATTCGAAATGCGAATATAAATAACTGTAAAACAAACTAAAGGAAGGAGGGATATCGTCAGTCTCTGAAAGGGGATGTGGTGCAGGACAAATTGTTTGGGAGTCTCTTACACCCATATCCCGCAGAAGCAAGTGTAGTCTACTAGGCTAACCAGATAGGATCACTTTCATAATTATATTATTTTCTTCAAGTTGGAGTGTAGGTCTATTTGGAGCTGTCAGTTTATCATTAACTAGCAATATTGGTGTATGTTCTTTCAAGACGTGACTAAAATAAGATTTTTTTCCTTGTACTTGATGTCAGAATCAGAATCAGAATGGGATTTATTCGCCATGAAAGTTTGCACAGACAAGGACATGGAATTTGCTTTGGCAGGAAGGTGCATACAATAAACATATGGGAACCTAACATTTAAATACGTGGACTATCTATACTAAGGGTACATAAACTAGCAGTACTAAGTGGAATTAGAATTAAATAAAATATACAATAAAATATAAGTTGCCGTAATTTACAATATAAAAATACAAATATTACAAAAAATACAAATGTACAAGATACAATTTTGTAATGCAGTGCAAAAAGCAGTGTGTTTTAAGCAGGAAGTCATTAGAGTCAGTGTGAACCCTTGGCCTTGTTGAAGAGGCCAACAGCGGAAGGGAAGAAACTGTTTTTGTGGCGTGAGGTATTGGTCCTGATGGACCGCAGCCTTCTGCCGGAGGGGAGTGACTGAAACAGGGAGTGTCCAGGGTGGGAGGAGTCGGCCACAATCTTCCTCGCTCGACTCAGGGTCCTCGAGGGTAGGCAAATTGCAGCCAATCACCTTCTCAGCAGTGCGGATGATACACTGCAGCCTGCTCTTGTCCTTGGCAGTGGCATCAGTACCAGACGGTGATGGAGGAGGTGAGGATGGACTCAATGATGGCTGAGTAGAAGTGCACCATCATTGTCTTTGGCAGGTTGAACTTCTTCAGCTGCTGAAGGAAGTACATCCTCTGTTGTGCTTTCTTGATAAGGGAGCCGATGTTCGGTTCCCACTTGATGTCCTGGGAGAGGATAGTGCCCAGGAAGCGGAAGGACTCCACAGTGTTGACTGGGGAGTCACACAGGGTGATGGGGTGAGTGGGACTGTGTTCTTCCTGAAGTCCACAACCATCTCCACTGTCTTAAGAGCATTGAGCTCTAAGTTGTTCTGGCTGCACCAGGTCACCAGGTTGGCCGCTTCCCACCTATAATCAGACTCGTCTCCACCAGAGATGAGCCCAATAAGGGTGGTGTCGTCCACAAACTTCAGGAGTTTGACGGACGGATGACTGGAGGTGCAGCTGTTGGTGTACAGGGAGAAGAGCAGAGGAGAAAGGACGCAGCCCTGAGGAGATCCGGTGCTGATGGACCGGGAGTCAGAGACTTGTGTTTCCAGCTTAACGCACTGCTTCCTGTCAGACAGGAAGTCTGTGATCCACCTGCAGGTGGAATCAGGCACGTTCAGCTGGGAGAGCTTGTCCTGAAGCAGGGCGGGGATGATGGTATTGAAGGCAGAGCTGAAGTCCACAAACAGGATCCTGGCATATGATGCTGGGGAGTCCAGGTGCTGTAGGGTGAAGTGGAGGGCCATGTTAACTGCATCGTCCACAGACCTGTTGGCTCTGTAGGCAAACTGCAGGGGGTCAAGCAGAGAGTCTGTGATGGATTTAAGGTGTGCCAGCACCAGGCGCTCAAAAGACTTCATTACCACAGAGGTCAGGGCGACGGGTCTGTAGTCATTATGTCCTGTTGGCCTTGGCTTTTTGGGCACAGGGATGATGGCGGAGGACTTGAGACAGTAATATGAGGTTTAAAACAACTGTCATGTGACAATAGTTTCACTATTACGTTTCACATCGTTGACAATCTGTTAACATCTCCAAGGCCGATAGAAGGAGATAAACCAGTGAAAACACAAGGATAGGGGTGCCTATGTAATAGTCTTGTTATTCTTTCCATAGATACTGATCACGTAAGGGGACTTTGTAGGTCCAGGAGTGTGGTACTTGTCAGTTACAGTACATCTGCTTCTCTGAATAAAAAAGTTCACATCTTCATACTGCCCAGTGGCGACCTTCATCGACTTTAAATCACAAATGCATCTGAGTTGCATGCCTAAACATAGGCCAGTTGGGCCTTCAACTCTCTCCTCCCCGGTGTATTCTACTGGGTTAAACGGTCATTTCAACAACTACACGCAAACCAAGAAAGCAACCAAATCCCTTCTCATGAAACGACATCGGCTTGAAGTGGAACAGGGTCTCAAGTTATAGCTTCAGCATGAGCCAACATTTCCTGCCGCACTTTTCGGCCCTCTAAATTTACGATCAGTCATGCGGAGGAAACACGGTATTTCCAGATGTGCGGAACATGTAGCCTCTGCTGTGATTTGTACCCATGTGAGGATATGACTCCAAATATATCAGCATGTTCAAGGGAAAGGTATAAATAATAAGGCGGTAATGTATACGAACATATAACACGTTCTCTGCATTGTTGGTGTTAGGTTCCTTGTGTTGATGATCGTGCCAAGAATCCTCCACATAGCGAGGGGTCACAGACTGGTCCTCGACTCTAACCACCGAAATAAAGTTAGAACTACACTGATCCTTGATTTCTTGCTATTCTTTCTACTTTCTATACGTATCTTGGATAAATGCCTCTTCTTAATTTAATTTAATTTTAATGTCACGCACGCAGCTCCTCCACCCAGCTCATTGTCGGACGGGAGGCAGGCGGAGGGGCGGCGCAGCGACATGCCCTGGCTGTGTAGCGGATCCAGGTGGCTGGCGGAGGGGCGGCGCAGCGACATGCCCTGGCTGTGTAGCGGATCCAGGTGGCGGTTCCATGCCAGACAGAAGATGAGGAGACACCGCTGATTCTGAGATAGCGCGAGCGCCGGATCGCGTGCCTCTGAAAACACAAAAGCTGTTGATGATAAACTTTACAGACAAAATGTTTTTTTCATAGAAGACTAGAGAAGAATAAAAGGCCAACCCTTCAATCTTCACCCCTATTCTCTCCTTTAATCTTTAGATGGGGTTTGCCATTGGCATACAAGACGCCACTATTATGTTATAAAATGTAGCCGCTTAAAGTTGGACTGACAACGGTCTCAGAACTCAAGTCTGTGGACTTTCATTTTCACAACCTTAGTTAATCACGTCAAAATAAACTATATATTTTTATTTTATTCATGTAGCAGACACCTTTATCCAAAGTGACATGTGACTGTGCATACAGAAAGTACAGCAGGAAATCACGGATCAGAAGTGTCTAGTTCTAACTGTACTTAGATGGTCAGAGTCGAGGAACATCCTGTATTACCACCGTTAGACCTCAAACATCTCAGGATGTAAAAAAAAAAAAAATCTAAACTGGAGTTCAGCTCACATCTTCATTACGAGGTCATAAACATAAATTGAGGCAGAAGATCATTGGCCACTCACCTACTGGTCTCCTCACCTCCTGGTCTCCTCACCTCCTGGTATCCTCACCTCCTGGTCTCCTCACCTCCTGGTCTCCTCACCTCCTGGTCCTCCTCACCTCCTGGTCTCCTCACCTCCTGGTCCTCCTCACCTCCTGGTCCTCCTCACCTCCTGGTCCTCCTCACCTCCTGGTCTCCTCACCTCCTGGTCTCCTCACCTCCTGGTCGGAATAACGGCTCTTTTCTTTACCTCGGGGTAAGGTTGTACCTTCCAACAGAACCAGTTGTGAAAGGGAAACCATTAAGATGGCCTGGGGCCCTGAACATGGAGCTCCTCTCACGTGATTTACAGACGTTGCTACCGGATACGCTCCTTACAGGGGTCAACAGAACATTAATGGACAGAGAGGGTTCCTGTGGTTGCCTAGAGACAAGGAATGCCTCTTCATTCTGAACACCCCGTTTTGATCTAGTTTTGATCTTGAGGGTCACAGTTTAGTTCAGAAGGCCGGGTCCACCAAGACCAAACTTGTTTACAACCCTAATAGCTGTTTTTAAACCTATTTGTCTTCATCGATTTTCAGAAAGTTTCTCTGGCAGTGTTGCCATGGCGGTGATGGACTGGGTCTGCCGTGGTGGGGGAAGGGAGCTTCAGAGACAGGAAAACCACAATGGAATAATAATGTGTTCATGTATAATAGTAATGTGTTCTTTTACCACGATGATGTGTTAGTCTAGCAGACCTTTTCTCCGAAGTGACGTACGGAGGGATTTGAACTTGAGACCTCTTAATCTGCAATCAAAGGCTCTATCCCATAATGATACCCATCCCGTAACCATCACTGCTCTACTGGACCAGTGAGGTTCAAAACTGTTCAACAAGTCCTTGAATGTTGCCTAGCCCAGCAGAACTGTGGTCCGAGATGTAAAAAGGCATCTCTGGTGATCCAATCAATGAGCAGAGAGGGTTGAATGATAGAGATTACTGTCGCCCCACAGTCACAAAGACACCATTGTCTCGATGACCCTCTCCCTTCGTCAAGGACACTTAAGCGGTCACATTCCTTGAAAGAAGCCCCCAAAAATTCAGTTTAAAGTGTCCGGCCACCATCTCGCTGCCTTTGATATTCAAATGAAACATGGCCCTACACAAACAGAGGGAAAGGGGCGAGAAGAGGAAATCAGATTGCGGAGTAAATCAGATTGGATTTCCCTCAGATGAAAAGAAGTGTCCTGACACCTTCACAGCGAGCGCTGGGAGACACTGGGGGCTCATGTTGGTTTAATGTCATGGTGGGAAGTTATGGCTGCGAGGAAAGGTTAGCCGCCTCACCAGGCCTTCTGGAGAACAGCTCCACACAGCCCGAGTGGAGCTGAGGGGATGAGACCAGGGGATGAGAGGAGCTGATCACGCCACACACAGCCCTGCCCCCTTCCCCTTCATCCCTCCTCATCCCCTCTCATCCAGACGAGCAGATGATGATGAGCTCTGTGTCCTCAGGGCGGAGGGGCGTGACTTGGGGCTTGTGAAGCCGTCTGGCTGACCCGGCACACAGATGCCTTGCAGAAGCCGTGGGAACACGCCCTGTTCCTCTCACTCAAGCACCGCTGAAGAGTGGATCTGCCTCAGCGCTCCTTGTGCTTCCTAATGACGGGCCCTCACCGCTTCCCATCCCAGTCACACACTCAGCTCTGGGCCTCAGGCCTGTGTCTGTTTCCTCTGACTGCAGGAGCGATCTGCATCAGACACCCCCCCCCCCCCCCCCCCGACAGGATAACTCATTCCCATGCTGATGGAATGTCTGGATTTGCCTTTCTGTGATGGGCAAGGCCTGGCATGGAGCTGTCACTGGCGGTCTGTCCTGAGTGGCTCACTTGGAAGGGCTGATGGAAGTGACCTGAACACAATTAGTCCATTTGAAGAGAAGGGATTTGAGAAGCTCATGGAGGTGAGGAATAAGTCTGGTGAATCACCCCGGCACAGATTTGATGCTGCCAGCTTCAGACCTGCTGTCTCTCTCCCTCCCCATGTCTCTACCCCTCCCCCTGTCTCTACCCCTCCCTGTCTTTCCTCCCCCCTTTGTTTCTCTCCCTCCCCCCTGTCCCCTCCTCACTCAGTCTCTCTCCCTCCCCCCTGTCCCCTCCTCACCCAGTCTCTCTCAGGGGGAGCCTGTCCACCCCTCTCCGCCAGACACCCCTCCCCTCCCCTTGGGCGTACGTGCTGACTGGCAGCACCTCCTGTGAAAAATCAATGCTTTTTGGAGTCTCTTGTACCAGCACTTCCCCCTCTCTCTGCCAACAGTCTAGTCTACTCTCTGCTCCCCTCTCTGCTTCTCTCTTATCCTCTCTTCCTCTCCTCACTTCCCCCTCTCTCTGCCAGCAGTGTAGTCTCCTCTCTTCTCCTTCTTCTTTCTGCTCTCTTCTCTCCTAATCTCCACCTCCCCTCTCCTCCTCATGTCCACCTCCTCTCTCCTCCTTGTCCTCTCCTCCCCTCTCCTCTCTCCTCCTCACCTCCACCTCCTCTCTCCTCCTCCTCTCCTCTCCTGCTCTCTCCTCCTCATTTCCACCTTCTCTCCTCCTCCTGTCCTCTCCTGCTCTCTCCTCCTCACCTCCACCTCTCTCCTCCTCCTCTCCTCTCCTGCTCTCTCCTCCTCATCTCCACCTCCTCTCTCCTCCTCTCCTCTCCTGCTCTCTCCTCCTCATCTCCCCTCTCCTCTCTCCTCCTCATCTCCACCTCCTCTCTCCTCCTCATCTCCTCTCTTGCTCTCTCCTCCTCATCTCCACCTCCTCTCCTCCTCCTCCTCTCCTCTCCCCCTCCTCCTCTCCTATCCTCTCCTCCTCTCTTCTCCTCCTCTCCTCTCTCCTCCTCTCTCCTCCTCATCTCCACCTCCTCTCCTCCTCCTCCTCTCCTCTCCCCTTCCTCCTCTCCTATCCTCTCCTATCCTCTCCTCCTCTCCTCTCCCCCTCCTCCTCTCCTATCCTCTCCTCCTCTCCTCTCCTATCCTCCTCTCCTCTCCTCTCCTCTCCTCTCCTCTCCTCTCCTATCCTATCCTATCCTCTCCTCTCCTCCTCTCTCCTCTCCTCTCCTCCTCTCTCCTCCTCTCTCCTCCTCATCTCCACCTCCTCTCCTCCTCCTCCTCTCCTCTCCCCCTCCTCCTCTCCTATCCTCTCCTCCTCTCCTCTCCTCCTCTCTCCTCCTCTCCTCTCCTCCTCTCTCCTCCTCTCTCCTCCTCTCTCCTCTCCTCCTCTCTCCTCCCCTCCTCTCCTCCTCTCTCCTCCTCTCTCCTCCTCTCTCCTCTCCTCCTCTCTCCTCCTCTCTGCCAGAGTGATCTGCTTCTGTCCTCACATACTCCGCTGGCGCCTTTGTCTCCGACACAAGCTGGTCTACTGACACACACACTTGCAGACACACACACACTTGCAGACACACACACACACACACACTTGCAGACTCACACACACACACTTGCAGACACACACACACACTTGCAGACACACACACACACACACTTGCAGACACACACACACACACACACTTGCAGACACACACACACACA
The DNA here is from genome assembly GCF_038355195.1 of Osmerus mordax. Taxonomy (NCBI): domain Eukaryota; kingdom Metazoa; phylum Chordata; class Actinopteri; order Osmeriformes; family Osmeridae; genus Osmerus; species Osmerus mordax. The sequence continues at coordinate 916,346 of NC_090057.1, read as the reverse complement.
CACTTGCAGACACACACACACTTGCAGACACACACACACACAAGTCTCAGTGTGTTGCTGGCCCCCTGGATGCATCATTAATGCAGGGAACGTTTGACACAATGACCGCCCGGATCCTCAAAGCTCCTATTCAGATGAAAACAAGCTCCACTCTCCCTTGCACGCCTCTCCTTCTGGGTGTTTAGTTTCTGATGCACCTCCTCCTGCACCTCCTCCTGCACCTCCTCCTGGGTTTTCAGCTCCTCCTGTCGTTCTTATTCAACGAAGCTGTTGTCTGATCTGTCCCAGTCAACCCTTGGACCAGCCAATAAGAAGCCCTGCAGCTTGTTGAGGTGGAACAGTATAGATATGTTTCTGGATTTTGAAAGAACTTGAGTATTTGTGCGTGTGTGTTTGAAACCACCAGTGTTGATTTGTGTGTTTTTGTTTACATGTCCGTGCCTCTTGAGACCTGGCTAGAAGTCCGTAGAGCTGATTCCAGACTCTCAATGCTTCCGACATGACCTGGCACGGACTTGAGGCTACAGCGCAAGGAAACGATCTCAGGCGACAACGAAAAGAAAACAATAAACAAAGATTTAATTAAGTTCAGACTGTCTTTCTGACGCACACACACACACACACACACACACACAGAAGCCCGGCTCAGACTCCCAGCCCCATTAAAACCATCTCTACTCCTCTCTCACAGCTGTGTCTCTGATAGCAGACGGTCTCATCCTAAGCAACACACCAAGCAGTGCATGCAGAATGCACGGCAGAGAACCAGGGATCAGAGATATCGTGGTTCTAACTGGGCTCTAACAGGGTTCAAACAGGATTCTAACAGCGTTCTAACAACGTTCTAACAGCGTTCTAACAGCGTTCTAACAGCGCTCTAAAAGCGTTCTAACAGCATTCTAAAAGCGTTTTATCAGTGTTCTAACAGCGTTCCGCTGGTCAGACTCAGGGAGCGCTCCTTCCTGCTTGAGCATTTCCATGACGCCCCCGGTGGCATTCTGGAGCCGAGTGCCTCGCCATCGCTCCCCCCAGCGCTGAGAGCTGCCCTAGGGTGGTCAGGTGACCCCAGGGTGGTCTGGTGACCCCAGGGTGGTCAGGTGACCCCAGGGTGGTCAGGTGACCCCAGGGTGGTCAGGTGACCCCAGGGTGGTCTGGTGACCCCAGGGTGGTCAGGTGACCCCAGGGTGGTCAGGTGACCCCAGGGCTGCCCAGTGCCATCAAACACACAGGCATTGATGTTTTATGTTTTGAAAGCGTGTGCTGGATGAACAACATGTAATCAAGACACACTTAGCCTTAGACAGGGGACTGGCCAGCAGGGGGCAGTGGTGTTATTCAGGTGCTAATGATCCTCCCTTCCTCCCTCTACCTCTCTCTCCCCCTTTCTCTCACCCCTCTCTTCCCCTCCCTCCCCCTCTACAGACTCAGTGCCTTGTGGGAGATGAACCTCCACTGGTCATCGCTGAGGTCACTTGTATTCCGGCCCTACCTTTGATGACAGCAGATGTGGTCATCATTTTAATGCCCCCGATGAGAAATAGTTCCCTCCTCTCCTGAAACGTATACAAATCGTTCAGGGTAATCAGAGCCCAGGGAATTCAGCTCCAGACCTCTGCACAGAGCCAGGAGGAATGTTTCCCTGGCAGGTTCAGAAGTTAAACGATAAGACATAAACGTTTACGGGAGATTATAGCCTTTATCTGGATGAACTGCGTAAGCCTCAGTGGCCCTGTTTAAACAACGGAATCATGAGCAATAAACGACTTTTTGTCTGTAGAGTCAGGGTTTCAGAGTGAATACCTCTCCACCGCAGTCCTCCTGCTTCAGTGTGTGTTCCAAAGAGTATGTCTGCTTTCTGTGCGCCCTGGGGAGAGACTGGTGACCTTTGCCCTCCAGCTCTGTCCTTGCTCCGTGGTGGGTGATTCACAGGATCAACTTGAGACTGTTATCTGACACACAATCACAGCCGTCGGTCACCACTGTTTCCAGGGAAACTCCAATCAGAGAGGAAGGCACGTGTTCTTCCGGTCTCTATAATGGAGGAGGGGGAGGAGGAGGGGGAGTACAGTAAACTCAGTCAAGTGCTCCTCCAGTCCAAATCCTCAGCCTAATTAGGAGATATTCGCTGACAAAAGATTTGAAACAGAAGAGGACCTGGCCTCCTTATCCTTCCCCCTACCTCCCCCCCAGCAGACTACCCCCCCACCCTAGAACCCCCCCACCACCACCCTAGAACCCCTCCACCACCACCACCTTCCCCTCTGAAGTCCCTAGTCTCAGGCATCACAGTAATCAACTGTTGCTAGATATCTGATTCAGGTTAGCTATCTACCTGATGCAGGTTGGATATCTGCTTGATACGTGATGCAGGTTAGATATCTGCTTGATACATGATGCGGGTTAGATATCTGCTTGATACATGATGCGGGTTAAATATCTGCTTGATATCCGATCCAGATGAATGTGCTCGATGGCGATGAGAAGACAGATGTCTTCAATCTGAGGTTGTGTCTCTCTCTCCTCCATCCACTCTGTCTTGCAGCTGCAGCCCGGGTTCCAGTGCTGGACCCCCCTCAGCCGAGCCGCAGTTTTACTGTCCTGAAACTCAGCACCAGGACAGCTCTCCCTGTGTCACAAGCAGCACATGCAAAACCAACCCAGACATGAGCCGGGAGGAACCGATACATCACATCTTCAAAGACGAGGCCGGACGGTTTTTATGCCTGGGTTCTATTGTTCTATTGTTCCATATTTTTATTCTCAAGAGTCAGAGTTACCGAGTTAACGTGTTGAATTTTGAAGATGCTATTATAAGTTGCAGTATTATATATCGTCAACAGAAGATCTGATTAGAATCTGATTGGTTGGGTGACTGGAATGAAATGTCAAAGACCCAGACCTGACACTAGTATGTGCTCTGGTGCTGGGAAGGATGAGTGCAGCTTCTATGGTTTAGACCTCATTCCTCCAGCAGGGTTCAGAAGGAGCTGGTGGGGGGCGAGTCTGGAAGGAGCCTCGTCCAACGAGCAGCACATGTTTCAGGTTAGGATGATAACATTTGGATTCTTTCCTTTCTCCACGCAGGGGAAGATGCAGGTTAGTATGGCGCTGCCCCCGCTGGGATCATCCTCCTGGGGTCCCCACCGGCCTCAGAGCAGCCTGGAGGACAGCACGGCTCAGAGCAGCCTGGAGGACAGCACGGCTCAGAGCAGCCTGGAGGACAGCACGGCTCAGAGCAGCCTGGAGGACAGCACGGCTCAGAGCAGCCTGGAGGACAGCACGGCTCAGAGCAGCCTGGAGGACAGCACGGCTCAGAGCAGCCTGGAGGACAGCACGGCTCAGAGCAGCCTGGAGGACAGCACGGCTCAGAGCAGCCTGGAGGACAGCACGGCTCAGAGCAGCCTGGAGGACAGCACGGCTCAGAGCAGCCTGGAGGACAGCACGGCTCAGAGCAGCCTGGAGGACAGCACGCCTCAGAGCAGCCTGGAGGACAGCACGGCTCAGAGCAGCCTGGAGGACAGCACGGCTCAGAGCAGCCTGGAGGACAGCACGGCTCAGAGCAGCCTGGAGGACAGCACGGCTCAGAGCAGCCTGGAGGACAGCACGGCTCAGAGCAGCCTGGAGGACAGCACGGCTCAGAGCAGCCTGGAGGACAGCACGGCTCAGAGCAGCCTGGAGGACAGCACGGCTCAGAGCAGCCTGGAGGACAGCACGCCTCAGAGCAGCCTGGAGGACAGCACGGCTCAGAGCAGCCTGGAGGACAGCACGCCTCAGAGCAGCCTGGAGGACAGCACGGCTCAGAGCAGCCTGGAGGACAGCATGGCTCAGAGCAGCCTGGAGGACAGCACGGAACACTCAGAGCAGCCTGGAGGACAGCACGCCTCAGAGCAGACTGGAGGACAGCACGGAACACTCAGAGCAGCCTGGAGGACAGCACGGCTCAGAGCAGCCTGGAGGACAGCACGGAACACTCAGAGCAGCCTGGAGGACAGCACGGCTCAGAGCAGACTGGAGGACAGCACGGAACACTCAGAGCAGCCTGGAGGACAGCATGGCTCAGAGCAGCCTGGAGGACAGCACGGCTCAGAGCAGTCTGGAGGACAGCATGGCTCAGAGCAGCCTGGAGGACAGCACGGCTCAGAGCAGCCTGGAGGACAGCACGGAACACAGTCCACACAGCACGACACACAGTCCTCACAACACGACACACAGTCCTCACAGCACACAGTCCTCACAACACGACACACAGTCCTCACAACACGACACACAGTCCTCACAACACACAGTCCTCACAACACGACACACAGTCCTCACAACACACAGTCCTCACAACACACAGTCCTCACAGCACGGAACACAGTCCTCACAACACGACAGTAACAGTAACCTGACATAATTGGTCTGTTCAGTTGCATAAATACTGGAAAAAGCTCAATACTGAACATCTGGATGAATGTGAAAGATTATTTTTAATTCCCATAAAAGAAAGAGAAATGAGTAATGCGGTCTGAGAAAACTTGGAAGAGGAACAAGTCAATATTTGGATTCATAAACGCCCCCCCAGCTCACAGGATAGTATGATAACTGAAATGTCTCAGCGTCAAGGAAACCGTCTCCATGGAGCAGGAGATGGGTGTCAGGTCTGAGTAGGTCCCTGGAGACGCATCCTGTTTGATAACACGTTGCAGCCCTCCAGCCCTGCTGCTGGGGGCCCTGCTCTGAGGCCCTCCAGCCCTGCTCTGAGGCCCTCCAGCCCTGCTCTGAGGCCCTCCAGCCCTGCTGCTGAGAGCCCTGCTCTGAGGCCCTCCAGCCCTGCGGCTGGGGGCCCTGCTCTGAGGCCCTCCAGCCCTGCTGCTGAGACCCCTGCTCTGAGGCCCTCCAGCCCTGCTGCTGAAGGCTCTGCTCTGAGGCCCTCCAGCCCTGCTGCTGGTACTGGAGCTTCTGGTAGAGAGAGGACTTCCTCTACGCTGTTACGTAAACTGTTGCAGAGAATCTCCTGTCCCACATGTGCCCATGTTTTCTCTTTGTTGGGGTAAGCAAAATAAACTGGAGCCTAGCATAGGGACCCTCACACACACACACATGGACACACACACACACACAGTGCCACTCACACACTGGGAGGGAGAGAGGGAGAGAGTGATGGCACTGCAGGGAGATGAAGAACACAGGGAACGAGCCTCCCCCCACAGCCTCCCCTAGCCTCCCCGCTCCTCCAGCCTCCCCGCTCCTCCAGCCTCCCCGCTCCTCCAGCCTCCCCGCTCCTCCAGCCTCCCCTCTCCTCCAGCCTCCCCGCTCCTCCAGCCTCCCCCCTCCTCCAGCCTCCCCGCTCCTCCAGCCTCCCCCCTCCTCCAGCCTCCCCAGCCTCCCCCCTCCTCCAGCCTCCCCGCTCCTCCAGCCTCCCCGCTCCTCCAGCCTCCCCAGCCTCCCCCCTCCTCCAGCCTCCCCCCTCCTCCAGCCTCCCCCAGCCTCCCCCCTCCTCCAGCCTCCCCCCTCCTCCAGCCTACCCCAGCCTCCCCACTCCCCCAGCCTCCCCCCAGCCTCCCCCTCCCCCAGCCTCCCTGTGTGCTTAACGCTGAGGAGAGAGACAGCCCAAACACACATCAAAGCCTCTTCTCCGGAGCCGTACACCAGATCGGGTCTTTAATGTTCCTGACCTCCCAGCTGTCGGGGAGAGGGGAGGTTGGGTGCTCTTTGGGGGCATTTCTAGATCTTTTTCGACCCCTGGTCGTCCCACTTCCTCAGTGCCACTCCAGCTGTCAGCCATTCTGCTGCGTCAGATCCCACCAAGCAGCAGGACGTGTCAGCAGAATCACCACTGATAACCGCAAAGATCACTGTACCGTTAAAGCTTTCTAGAAGAACCACCCTGGCCTTGGAAGGTCAAACATCTGACATGTTGTTCATTCAGCGGACGCTTTAATCCAAAGCCTAGTAGAACTAGAACATATAGAGAGTACAGTAACAGTTATTGCCGGTGAAAGGATGGGTGCAGTTTAGTGGTTGAGCGCTTGGCTGCACTTGTGTTATTGATATTTTCTTAGCATGTGCTATGCTTACATGTAATATTTCATATGTATACATGTATTGTATATTATCCGTGAGTGATTTACTTCCATGCTGACATGAACATGAGAAGCGTTCTCCTGTGTGCTTACCTCCTCACCTGTGATGTGTTTCACAGATGGCGGCAGACGCAGTAGACACTTTATTGATCCCCAAGGGCAGAATGCTGGGGGTGTTTAAACAAGCGCCGGGGCAGGCTCTTCTCTGGGGCCTGTAATCTGCTCTGATCTCCAGGAAATCTTCAGGTATTTGGTCTGAGGAAGATCTCTGTGAGAACCAGTGTGTTTCAGACGGTAGATTCAGAACTGCGAGTGTCTTCGGCTCTCCGTGTTTACAGAGGAGCAAACACAGAGAGCAGATGTAGCTGGTCCTGAGAAGCTGTTTGCTGCCTGTGAGGGCCATGCTGAGGGGCTGTTTGCTGCCTGTGAGGGCCATGCTGTTTGCTGCCTGTGAGGGCCATGCTGTTTGCTGCCTGTGAGGGCCATGCTGAGGGGCTGTTTGCTGCCTGTGAGGGCCATGCTGAGGGGCTGTTTGCTGCCTGTGAGGGCCATGCTGAGGGGCTGTTTGCTGCCTGTGAGGGCCATGCTGAGGGGCTGTTTGCTGCCTGTGAGGGCCATGCTGAGGGGCTGTTTGCTGCCTGTGAGAGCCATGCTGAGGGGCTGTTTGCTGCCTGTGAGAGCCATGCTGAGGGGCTTTTGGCTGCCTGTGAGGGCCATGCTGAGGGGCTGTTTGCTGCCTGTGAGGGCCATGCTGAGGGGCTGTTTGCTGCCTGTGAGGGCCATGCTGAGGGGCTGTTTGCTGCCTGTGAGGGCCATGCTGTTTGCTGCCTGTGAGGGCCATGCTGAGGGGCTGTTTGCTGCCTGTGAGGGCCATGCTGTTTGCTGCCTGTGAGGGCCATGCTGAGGGGCTTTTTGCTGCCTGTGAGGGCCATGCTGAGGGGCTGTTTGCTGCCTGTGAGGGCCATGCTGAGGGGCTGTTTGCTGCCTGTGAGGGCCATGCTGTTTGCTGCCTGTGAGGGCCATGCTGTTTGCTGCCTGTGAGGGCCATGCTGAGGGGCTGTTTGCTGCCTGTGAGGGCCATGCTGTTTGCTGCCTGTGAGGGCCATGCTGAGGGGCTGTTTGCTGCCTGTGAGGGCTGTCCACACCCCCACTGTTCTCACGGCTCCCCTGGACACCTCACACAGTTGGACCTCACAACCATGAGACAGCATCATCATAGACTGGGCCTTGAGTCCCAAACCAGACCCCCTCCTCTCCTCCCTTCCCTCCTCTTCCTCTCCCTCGCCAGCCGCAGCAGATTAGGGGTCTGTATGGAATAAGCAGCCTAAGGGGACCCAGGAGGCTCTAATGTAAAGCAGATATAGCTTTAGCACAATTGGCTCACCCACTGACAAAGACATACCTCTGTCATCATCCAGGAAATCATGTTAAACTCCCACACTCAGGCCTCGCGGATCACAGCTCCAGCCCAGATCTCCGAGCACTGTCTCGCTGGATGCAGGGGATTACCTGTCTGTGCCTCCACAGATCTTTCCCCCTACAGTAATATCAGCATGGCCCGAGGCTCTGCAGGGTTTTGGGGAGAGTTCACTCACGCTCACATGCTGTGGTTAGAAGAGACCTGCGCCATCAAAAACTCTTCCCTGTAGAAACATTTGGTATCCCACCAATCTGCTACCAGAACGTTCCTACACTTTTGATCTTAATTAGAGGACATGCGGATGGAGGCTCCCCAGTGTAAACACCGCCCACCCTCAACAGTGAAGAGCTGGCTTTTGGGTGGCGTAGCAGGTTAAAGCTGTATACTGTAAGCTGACCTGTTGAGCCCTCCGTCAGAATACTATGCCCTTTGGCATAGTATTCTGACGGAGGAGTAAACAGTTTTCCATCTTAAATGCAACACTTGAACACACCCGGCGACAACAAGAGGAAATCACGGCAGGAACATCTGCTTCCTGCGTGTCTGGTAGTCCCTCTCTCCCAGGGCCTGGCGATCCCAAGTCCCCAAAATCAACGTCCACACCTGCCCTGCCGACACTCCTTCCTCCTCCGCTGGATCCCTCCACAGCTCCCAGGGGCCGTTCAGTGTGTCCATCCAAGCTGTCCTTCTTTAGAACAAGCCTCCCTGCTCAGACCTACCTAATCCCTGAACACCTTCCTGGGATTTCGGCCAGAACGCAATCAAACTGGCTGCCAATCAACGACAGACCTCAGAGGGCTTTCTTTATACAAAGAACTGTTTGTTAGTTATTCCTACTGTTATGATTTATCCCTTTTGTATCACTTTACAATGCTTTAAAACTGCCCATGGGTTTTCATTTTCATGATGGTTATAAATGTCCCTCGCATCTTATGCTCCAGAAACGTCTGCATGCTGGTACTGGTATCAGGTTTTCTTTTGTCTTACACAAAGGGGGAGGAGGCGGGAGGGAGGGAGGGGTGTGTTTATATAACTAACCTCTCATTAGATGTGGCTCAGGACAACCACAGAAAACAAGAATATCATCTGGACAGAGTTTCTACTATCCTCTGTATGGAGTCCCTGTTGACTTCTTAAGACGTGTGTGTGTGTATGCTCGTTGGTGCAGAGAGTTGCAGGACCTCAGGTTAGGTGTGTGTGTGTGTGTGCCCGTTGGTACAGGTTAGGTGTGTGTGTGTGTGTGCAGAACATGAGGATGTTCCTCCCCAGGCCTCGTCCCAGCAGAGCGTCTGTGATCTCTGCGTCCGGGCTGCAGACCCAGGCGGAGGGGATCCCTGCTCTGAGCAGAGGCCCGGCTGGAAATTCAATTACCTCCACAGCACCCTGGTGGTCACAGGGAAAAAACCTGAGGGATAACATTGCTTTTCAGATGCCTGAAGTTTATAGTCTCGGATGAACGGCTACAGGCCCCTTCCAGCTGTTTGGGTTGCAGGTTCTGACGATCATCAGTTTGTATGATTTTGTTGTTGAACATGTTCAAAAGATGTTGCAGGTTGTTGAACATGATTATTTAATGTTGTAGGCTGTTGTAAATGTTTATAAGAAGTTGTGAGTTGTTGAACATGCTGATATGATGTTGTAGGTTGTCATACATACCTGTTGAAACATAAGCGATATGTTGCTTGTGTGGCGCAGATTGGAAAAGTGATTTTTCACGGACATCACCGATCGTCATGCCTGTGTCCGGTAATGCATCGTTAGCTCCGTTTAGGAGTTCCCAGTTCTTTTCTATGAACACATGTTACATGTTTAAAACACAGTTGTTACAGCCGCAAGCGCCAACACTACCGTCTGTATTAGTTTGTAACGTCACGGTTAGTTTGTGGCACTTAGGGCGCTCTCCCTGACAAGCCGGGCTTTCCGTCTTGTTTTACACGAGGCGGAAACGACTTGGACGTCTGTACACATCCACCTGGTTTCCGGGTCAGAGAACTTGGCAGAGGAGATAATAGTTACTAAACTCAAACGTTCTGCATTTGTGTCTCTATACATTTACATTTAGTCATTTAGCAGACGCTCTTATCCAGAGCGACTTACAGTAAGTACAGGGACATTCTCCCCGAGGCAAGTAGGGTGAAGTGCCTTGCCCAAGGACACAACGTCATTTGGAACGGTCCAAATTCCACGCCAAGCCAACCACACCAAAAACACTCACTAAAACGAGGATCTGTTTTATCGTTTTCCGTAATATGATGAGAATGTCGAAGGACGATCCTTCATGTCCTGCAGCTCAACGCTCCATCACACAAACTGAGACAGTGACCCACTAAAGGCCCCATTTCAGGGGTTTTGATCTTCGGTTTTGTCAGAAAGCGAATGACGGTGACAAATCTGAAAACTCTTCAGCAGCGCCCTCTCGCTTCCTTTTTTCTCTTCCTCCTTCTCATCCCTCTCTCATCCCTCTCTCATCTCTCTCTCATCTCTCTCTCATCTGTACTCCGTCTCTCATCTCTTGGTGTTGTCAGTGCCTCCCTTCTCTCCAGCGTCAGGACGTCAGGACAGCTTGAGGACTGATGAGCAGAAGCAGGGGGCTGTGTTGAAGTGCAGACTGGGGCAGGGGCCTTTGGCAGACTGGGTGCAGTGCAGACTGGGGCAGGGGCCTTTGGCAGACTGGGTGCAGTGCAGACTGGGGCAGGGGCCTTTGGCAGACTGGGTGCAGTGCAGACTGGGGCAGGGGCCTTTGGCAGACTGGGTGCAGTGCAGACTGGGGCAGGGGCCTTTGGCAGACTGGGTGCAGTGCAGACTGGGGCAGGGGCCTTTGGCAGACTGGGTGCAGTGCAGACTGGGGCAGGGGCCTTTGGCAGACTGGGTGCAGTGCAGACTGGGGCAGGGGCCTTTGGCAGACTGGGTGCAGTGCAGACTGGGGCAGGGGCCTTTGGCAGACTGGGTGCAGTGCAGACTGGGGCAGGGGCCTTTGGCAGACTGGGTGCAGTGCAGACTGGGGCAGGGGCCTTTGGCAGACTGGGTGCAGTGCAGACTGGGGCAGGGGCCTTTGGCAGACTGGGTGCAGTGCAGACTGGGGCAGGGGCCTTTGGCAGACTGGGTGCAGTGCAGACTGGGGCAGGGGCCTTTGGCAGACTGGGTGCAGTGCAGACTGGGGCAGGGGCCTTTGGCAGACTGGGTGCAGTGCAGACTGGGGCAGGGGCCTTTGGCAGACTGGGTGCAGTGCAGACTGGGGCAGGGGCCTTTGGCAGACTGGGTGCAGTGCAGACTGGGGCAGGGGCCTTTGGCAGACTGGGTGCAGTGCAGACTGGGGCAGGGGCCTTTGGCAGACTGGGTGCAGTGCAGACTGGGGCAGGGGCCTTTGGCAGACTGGGTGCAGTGCAGACTGGGGCAGGGGCCTTTGGCAGACTGGGTGCAGTGCAGACTGGGGCAGGGGCCTTTGGCAGACTGGGTGCAGTGCAGACTGGGGCAGGGGCCTTTGGCAGACTGGGTGCAGTGCAGACTGGGGCAGGGGCCTTTGGCAGACTGGGTGCAGTGCAGACTGGGGCAGGGGCCTTTGGCAGACTGGGTGCAGTGCAGACTGGGGCAGGGGCCTTTGGCAGACTGGGTGCAGTGCAGACTGGGGCAGGGGCCTTTGGCAGACTGGGTGCAGTGCAGACTGGGGCAGGGGCCTTTGGCAGACTGGGTGCAGTGCAGACTGGGGCAGGGGCCTTTGGCAGACTGGGTGCAGTGCAGACTGGGGCAGGGGCCTTTGGCAGACTGGGTGCAGTGCAGACTGGGGCAGGGGCCTTTGGCAGACTGGGTGCAGTGCAGACTGGGGCAGGGGCCTTTGGCAGACTGGGTGCAGTGCAGACTGGGGCAGGGGCCTTTGGCAGACTGGGTGCAGTGCAGACTGGGGCAGGGGCCTTTGGCAGACTGGGTGCAGTGCAGACTGGGGCAGGGGCCTTTGGCAGAAACACTAGTCGCTAGTCACTTTGCAAGTCAACACGACGCAGGAATCCCAGACACCACGCTGGCCGTCAACATCAACCAACAGGACGCCAGTCTAATGACCCAAGCTGGATTGTTAAGTGTCTCCAGTAAAAGGTGAGAGGCTGCTTTGTGTTGAGAGGTACATCTCAGCCTAGCTAGCCTAGCGTGCTGTATGCCAACCGGCCCCTCTCAATCCTGCTCGTACAGAATGGAGTGGAGTGGGTTCAGAGAGAGAGAGAGAGAGAGAGAGAGAGAGAGAGAGAGAGAGAGAGAGAGAGAGAGAGAGAGAGAGAGAGAGAGAGAGAGAGAGAGAGAGAGAGAGAGAGGGAGAGAGAGAGAGAGAGAGAGAGAGAGAGAGGGAGAGAGAGAGAGAGAGAGAGAGAGAGAGAGAGAGAGAGAGAGGGAGAGAGAGACTTATGACTTATGAAAAGTTGCTCTACCTCCATTTCTCTGTGGGATCACAGAGAACATAATATATAAACTTGACCCAGAAGAAGGTTGTGTTTTCTTGTATTAGATGTTTTCAGGCTTGTGTGTCCTTGTTTACACAGCCCCAGGGTGCCAGCCTGTGTTTTCAATGTTATTATTTCCTGTCAGATGCTGTTCCTTCCTACATCTCAGTCCCACCACCCAGACAGTGGTGACCCCCCCCCCATCACCATACACACACGTAGCCCCCCCATCACCACACACACACACGTAGCCCCCCCATCACCACACACCCACACGTAGCCCCCCCATCACCACACACACACACGTAGCCCCCCCATCACCACACACGTAGCCCCCCCATCACCACACACACACACGTAGCCCCCCCATCACCACACACACACACGTAGCCCCCCCATCACCACACACACACATGTAGCCCCCCCATCACCACACACACACAAAGATCCTTCCCTCAAACGTGGCTCCAGGACCCTGTTCCTTCCTCGGTCTCGTCCAGCCTGAGCAGGGAGGAGGTCTGGGCTCCTGGCTGGACGTGAGGCCTCATCCTGGGGGTGGAGGGACCAGGACTGGGGCCTGATGAGGGGCCCCTCTGTGAGGAATGAAGTGATGACAGTTGCATGTTGTTTGTGTATCTAAAGAAAACAAAGAGAAGCCGTTCTGAACAAGTCTGCTCTCTCTCAGAGTGACAGCCCTCGACCTGAGACAGCTCAGGAAGTTTGGTGAACCCAAAACAACGCAAGGCCTGTGTGTGTGTGTGTATGTTTTAGGTCGTTTCACACATGATTTGCCGACTGCAATTTGAAGGTCATTTGAAAGAGACCATTTATTTGTATTTTTTTTAGCTTGTTTTGTTGAGCCAAGCACCAATCATCCAGACTTCCTCTGAAACAGCCAACGTTAAAAGCTCCTTTCCTCTGCTGTCAAAAGGAGCTACTGTCCCCGTCTCCTCCTCCCCCCCTCCCCCCCTCCCCCCCTCCCCCCCTCCCCCATCCCCCCTCCTCTCCCTGCTTGGTATCATTGTTCCTGTATCAAGTGCGGCATATATTCCAGTGCGGTTTATACTTAATTTACAAACACAAAGCTCCATTCTGGTATGCGTCTTATTTTCCAAAAATGCAGTAAACACAAGGCTGCCAACTGTCACGCATTGGCCGTGACGGAGACACACGCATTTCAACCAGTTCTCACGCTCTCATGCCACACCTTGTAGTTCTCACGCAGAGAAGACTACGCCAAACAAGTAGTCCTGCTAACGTTGTAAACACAGAGTGAAGCAACATAGACGCGCGAACACCCGTGAAAGCTCGTCTGGGGGGGGGGGGGGGGGGGGGGGGGGGGGGGGGGGGGGGGGGGGGGGGGGGTTGGGGGGGGGATGCAAACACACTTGAAATGTCGTCCGGGGGGGAGATATAATTCACAGCGAGTACAAATAGTTAAATCAGTTACAACTAACCAACAAGAGCAATACGTCCCTCAATAATTGTACTTGTGTTCCTGGAGAAAATAAGCTAACATCTGATCCAACAAATCTTTCTTAAGTACCGTTGTACTCCCAGAACAAGTGCATCTTTAGCCCTTTCTGGATGGAGGTGGGGAGATGATTCCACCATTGGGGGGCCAGACAGGAGAAGAGCTTGTGTTGGGACCGGGCGCTCTTGAGCGGTGGGACCACCAGACGGTTATCATAAGAAGGCCGAAGGTGGCGGGTGGGGGTGTAAGGCTGGAGGAGAGACTGGATGTAGGCAGGTGCAGTCCCGTTCACCACTCAGAAGGTCAGTACCAGGGTCTTGAATCTGATTATGGGTACAGAAATGTCACCATGGCTGAACAGTGCTATTAATGACCTGTCCTTACCAGACCTGCTCTGGTATCAATCCTGGCCCTGACTCCACCCCACACACACACTGTTGTTCTGGCTTGGTGTGTGTGTGGGGTGCCAGAGTAAATCAGCTGTGAGATGTTCCGGCAAAGTATGCAGATCTGACAGCTGCATATATCTCAGTTTACATCAAACTGCCTCGCCTGTTAAGGCTACTCACATGGATCAGTGTGAGTTTGTATATATGTGTGTGTATGCCTGTGTATGCCTGTGTGTGTTTGTGTGTGTTTGTATATATATATATGCTGTGTGTGTGCATGTGTGTGTTCACATGACTAACCTCCTCTGGGTTGTTCATCATCATCATTAATGTTCAAGTTGCCTACTTCCAGTACACAGCTCATCACACCTGGTACAGTACCTCAGCTCTGCTGGTCTACTGCATTACAGCTTACATCCATAAACACCTGGTCTGAGCACTGGTTGAGTTCGGGTGACGACTTATCACCTAAAATGTATTTTCTTACACACATGGACACACACACCTGCTCACACTTACACACTCACACTCACACGTGCACCCCCCCACACACACACACACCCACACACACACACCCCCAACACACACACACCCAACACACACACACCCCCACACACACACACACACACACCCACACCCCCACACACACACACACCCACACACACACACACACACACCCACACACACACCCACACACACACACACACCCACACACACACACCCCCACACACACACCCACAGCAGGCTGGGTCGGGTGCCCTCAGTGACCTGTGCCGTGCTTTGCCCTCAGTGCTGTTTCATCTTGTTCCCCCTGAGTTATCCCAGTTATCTGTCTGACAGGCTGCCAGGGAGCCTGCCTGGACACACACACAAGCCCTCCACCCCCCCCCCCCCCCACACACACAAGCCCTCCACCCCCCCCCCCACCCACACACACACAAGCCCTCCACCCCCCCACACCCACACACACACACAAGCCCTCCACCCCCCCCCACCCACACACACACAAGCCCTCCACCCCCCCACAACCACACGCACACACAAGCCTCCACCCCCCCCCCACCCACACACACACACAAGCCCCCCCCCCCCACCCACACACACACAAGCCCTCCACCCCCCACCCACACACACAAGGGCCCCCATACACACTGACCATTCAACACAGTGTGTGTGTGTAGCAGTATTGATGCTGTCGGATTCCAGCAAGAATGTCTGCATACATGTAGAGGCAGGCCTGACTAGCAGAGTGTAGA